>NC_069500.1:1092131123-1092258623 GCF_027579735.1 Bombina bombina
GGTGCATGGTGAGGAGGGTTCAAAACATGCTTCTAGGTACATGGCTGAAGTCATGCAAAACTAGAAAAAATCATAAATGAGAAGCAAAGAAGAGTCAGTCTGAGGTTTGCAAAAGACCTTAAGGATTAGACTGTAGAGGACTGGAGTAAGGTCATCTTCTTCGATGAGTCCAAGTTTCAGCTTTGCCAACACCATGTCTTCTAATGGTTTGACTGAGACCTGGAGAGGCCTACAAGCCACAGTGTCTCATACCCACTGTGAAATTTGGTGGAGGATAAGTGATGATCTGGGTGTGCTTCAGCAACGCTGTAATAGGGCAAATATATTTTGAGAAGGACGCATGAATCAAGCCATGTTGGAAGAAAACTTGCTTCTTCCTGCTCCTACAATGTTCCCCAACTCTGAGGATTGTTATTTCCAACAGGACAATGCTCCATGCCACACAGCAAGGTCAATAAAGATGTTGATAGAGGAGTACCAGACCAAGATCCTGTCATGGTCAGCCCAATCTCTACACCTGAACCCCATTGAAAACCTCTGGAATGTGATCAAGAGGAAGATGGATGATCACAAGCCAATAAAGCCAAGCTGCTTGAATTTTCGTGCCATGAGTGGTATAAAGTCACCCAAAAATAATTTGAAAGACTAGTGGAGAGAATGCCAAGATGTATGAAAGTTGTGATTAAAAATCAAGGTTATTCCACCATATAATTACTTCTGAAATATTGCTAAGGGTAAACATAAGTATTGTTTTGATTAAAAATGATTTGATTTCTTTGCATTATTCGAACTCTGGAAACACTTTTGTTATTTTGGCCAATTGTCATTTTCTTCAAATAAATGTTTTAAATGACAATATTTTTTTTTTTCAAATTTGGGAGAAATAGTAGTCAGTAGTTTATAGAATAAAACAAAAATGTTCATTGTACTCAAACATATACCTATAAATAGTAAACCAAAGAAACTGATAATTTTGCAGTGGTCTCTTAATTTTTTCCTGAGCTGTATATATAGGTATAGATATATATTTTACAAAAAATACCTTATATATACAGTACTTTGCAAAGTCTTAGGCCACTATTAGGTTTGTTGTTTTAGCTAAGTTTTAATGACCATCCATATTTATTTTTTGGTCTATTTTTTAAGATACAAACAGAAAATACAAAAAATATGTATACAAAATATTAAAAAAACTCACAATTTTCAGAACAAAATTGCTTCTTCAGGCAAAAGTCAGTATTTAGTGTGACCTCCCTTGGCACTAAGCACATCTTGAATTATTTTGGGGAGACAGTCCTGAAGTTTTCTGAAGTAATCTTCTAGTATATTATACCAGGCTTCTTTCAGCACTTCCCAGAGTTCTTCTTTAAATTTAGGTTGTCTTATTTCTTTCTCTGTCCAGGTGATCCCATACAGTCTCTATAATATTCAGGTCTGCACTCTGTCAAGGCCCTCCATGACTGTCAGTGTTTTATCAGCTTTCTCCAAATATGATTTCACTACATTAGCAGTGTGTTTGGGATCGTTATCATGCTGAAAAATAAAACCATTCATAATTAGGAGCTTTCCAGAAGGAATGGCATGATGAATTAAAACCTGTCTGTACTTTTTTAGCATTCATGATCCCATCAATTCGGACAACATCGCAAACACCACTGGTAGAAATACAGCCCCAAACAAGGACAGACACTCCACCATATTTTACTGAAGGCCACAAGCACTCATTTTTTCATCTCTCTCCAACTCTCATATATTGTCAACGATTGTACCCAAAAATGTCAAACTTGGATTTGTCACTCCTTAATACTCTTTTCCACCGATCTTCATTCCAATCTTTGTAAACTTTAGCATATCTTAGCCTTTTCACCCTGTTCACCTTCTGAAAAGTGGTTTCTTGGCTGCTACCCTCTTTGGACTGTAAGGGTCAATTTGGCATCCTGATGAAACTGCCAGATGCTGAACCAGGTCCTTGCTGGACTTCTTCCGGTCTTTCAAAGAAGAAACTCTGAGAAACTTCTCATCAGATTTTGAACATTTTCTTAGCCTTCCAGTCATTTTTTGTCCCTGACCTCTCCTGATTCTTCAAATTCTTTATAACAGCTTTAATACCACATCTTGAGTATCAAGTTTGTTTGCTGATTTCCCTTTAAGAGTGGCCTTGATGATGCAAAAGTGTGATTTTATGTCTGTCAAAATGAGTGATCTTTAGCATTTTGAATGGAACACTGTGATTGAAAGTTGGTCTTATTAGCAAGTTTCCAATTAATTAAACTCATACCACATGTGTAGGTAATGCTCAAGCATGTCTTGCACAAACCTGGTGTAATAGCCCTGTTTCACAGCAGTCATTTTGACATGAAATAGTATGACAAATGCAGGTGTTAGCAATGACATTAATTAGGGTTCCATTCCATTTAGGCTTATGAGAGCCAGGTTCCTTCTATTACTCAAGTGTAATGGGAGGTCTCATTAAATACTTGCCTTTTTAGCCTATAGAAACATTTTTTTTTTTTTTTTAATCCTGCATACAAATATCCTTTATTTTCTGATTGTATTCTAATAAATATTTTACTTTCAACTTGTACCTGTGTTAGGAACTTCCATGTATCCTCCCACCTTTGACAGTTGCTGTTACCTGTCCCTTTAAATTCTGACGACGCCCTGTTCCTAGTGCTTAGTTTTTTTACTCATAATACAGTGTAGTCGCATCCAGCTAAGCTCCTGCTAATAAGCAATATTCAACCTCCTTCTATGTGGATTTCTATCAAGCTTAACGTCCACGGATTATCATAATCCCCACTCATTCATCCTGCAACTCAGAGGAATATAATTGTCGTTTTGGGATCACTGATACAATCATTCATAATTCTCAGTTTATACCAAAGACGCAGACTGTCTGCTCTTACCTCAAAACCTGATCTCTACATACTTCTGGAATTCCTCAGTCGCCACTATTCATACCAAACCAGAGTAAAAATAACCGGAGTTATAAGACTTTCATATTTACCCGGTATCACCATCTGTCACTCAAGCAGCAGTAAGAATCTGCACGCCCATTCATCCCGCTCTCATACGCTAACAGGGACACAGCACAGAGACGCTGACTCATTTGATTTCCCTGCAAAACGGAACCAGAAGTAAAACTACTTACTTTTCACTGGTCCTCTCTAGTGTAAGAAGGCAAACCCTGTCACCACATAATAACACAGAAGGATTGGTAAAAAAGACGCTCATTCATTTAGCTGTATCCACAGAACAGCTGATATTTCTCTCTCCACGTTCACATATCAAAGTTACTTATTGTAACACTCTCTTGTTGCAATTCTCATCCTTAGCATTAATTTCCACTTACTGCAAATAGCTACTAATTACATATATCAGTAGCAAAGTGGGAAGTGGTACAAACAGTATTTAAGGTCTGCAGCTGAGATTTTCTTACACAACCTGTTGCAGCAATACAGAGGCATAAAGACCTCACATTAAAACTAAGCCATGACAACTGATCCAGCAGACTTCCCACAGTTCGTATACACTCTTTCTCAACGTGTTGATCAAATGGGTATAGCACTGAGAGAACTTGAAATTGAAAACCAGTCTTTAAGAAGAATTATTAGGGATTCTATTACACCAAAGCCTGATCCCATCCCAGAGCCTACTGTATCCCTACCAGAACCTTTTGCTGGGAACAGAAAACTTTACCGTCAGTTCAAGACTGCCTGTTTTTTGCTATTCAGCCTAAAACCAAAGACTTACTGTACAGAAACAGTGAAGGTTCTCACAGTGATTTCTTTCCTTAGGGGTGAACCCTGTGTATGGGCAGATGCCTCCTTTGAAACCAATCAGCCAATACTGGGCTCTTTAGATAAATTTTTAGGCCAAATGGATGAACTCTATCTAGACTCAGATGCTCAACTTTCAGCTGAGACTTCAATGCGGAACTTGAAGCAAGGGAAACGTCAAGTTGAAGACTACATAACCGAGTTCAAGCAATACGCTAGAGATTCCCAATGGAATCTGATTGCGTTAAGAAATCAGTTTCGTCTGGGTTTAGCAGATAATATAAAGGACGAGCTAGCACGCACAGATCTACTAAAGACCCTGGAAGCTCTAATGACCTTGGTTATTCAAATTGACCGACGCTTAAGACAGAGGAGATCTGAAAGAGGACATGCTGATACTGTAACAAGAACTCCACCCTCTGCCTCTCCTTCCTTTGCTCAAAGATCTGCACCAGAACCTATGGAGGTCGGGCTAGCGAGAGCACCATTAACGCTTCAAGAAAGAACGCACAGAAGACTAAATTTGCTTTGCATGTACTGCGCAAACCCCTCCCATTCTGTCACCGAATGTCCTCTCCTCCAAAAGACAAAGAAAAGTAAGTGTTACTCTTTTTCTACATCTCAATCCCCAACTATTTCGCACACTTACTGTAAACTATCTGTGTCTTTGCAGTGGGATCACCGAAACCTACACTCTGAGGCCATCATAGACACAGGAGCATATGGGAATTTTATCGATTCTGCTACTGTGAAACATAATAAAACTCCTTGTGTGATTAAGCAAAACCCTGTAGCCATTCGAGTCACTGATGGGTCTTCCATTGCTATTGGTCCCATAACTCATCAGACCATTCATCTGTTGTTATGTACATCTTCAGGTCATACTGAATTAATTGAGTTTGATGTAATTCCTTCTTCACTTTTTCCTATAGTTTTAGGTATCTCATGGTGCAGGAAACACCGGCCAGAAATTTATTGGACGACTCTACAGATAAAACTCATTTCTGAATTCTGCAAACATACCTGTTATACCACTCATACATTTTTATCAACAAGTCTTATAGAGCCACAAGTTTCACAGGTCTACTCAGAGTATGCTGATGTCTTCAGTAAGGTAGAGGCAGAGACGTTACCTCTGCATCGAATATATGACTGTCCTATTGATATCAAACCAGGTTCCTCCATACCATATGGTAGACTGTATCCATTATCAACCCCAGAGCTGGAACCTTTAAAAACTTACTTGGAGGAAAATCTCCGTAAAGGCTTCATTCGACCATCAACCTCTTCAGCTGGCGCGGGCATGTTCTTCGTCAAGAACAAGGATGGTTCATTACGCCCCATTATAGATTACAGGGAATTAAATCAACGAACTATAAAGAACCGCTACCCATTACCTCTAATTCCAGAGCTTATAGAGCGCCTCCAAGAAGCTACCATCTACACAAAACTAGATTTAAGAGGTGCATATAATCTCGTCAGGATTCGTGAAGGCGACGAATGGCTGACCACCTTTAGGACCAGGTACGGTCTATATGAGTACCTGGTCATGCCTTTCAGGCTCTGCAACACCCCTGGAACCTTCCAACATTTCATCAACGATGTGTTTAGGGATCTTCTTGATGTCTGTTTAGTCATCTACCTAGACAATATTCTCATATACTCTAACTCCTACGAAGAGCATGTAAAACACGTCCGCCAAGTACTATCCAGATTACGTACACATAGCTTGTATGTCAAGCTAGAAAAATGTCAGTTCCACACAAACACATCTCATTCCTCAGGTATAACATCTCACCTAACGGAATCAGCATGCAAGAAGATAAAGTGGAGACAGTCAAAAACTGGGTAACCCCTAGAAATAAGAAAGAACTTCAAAAATTTCTGGGCTTCACCAATTACTATCGAAAATTCGTAAAAGATTTCTCCAAGTTGGCCAAACCCTTAACTCAACTTACTAGCACTACTACCAAATTCCCATGGTCTACAGAAGCAGCCTCAGCTTTTGAGTTACTCAAATGAAAGATTACATCTGCACCAATCCTCCGATTCCCTAATCCAGAACTTCAGTATATATTGGAGGCAGACTCCTCAGAGTTCGCTATAGGAGCCATCTTATCACAGAAAGCATCAGCAACAGAACCACTTAATCCAGTAGCGTTCTTTTCCAAGGTTTTAAGTCCTTCTGAAGTTAATTATCCAATTGGCTAGAAGGAACTTTTAGCAATCAAGAAGGCATTAGAGAATTGGAGACACATTCTGGAAGGAACTAAACTACCTATTATCATCTACACAGATCACAAGAATCTCGAATTTCTTCAAACCAGCAAGACTCTCTCTTCCAGACAGGTGCGTCGGTCTCTTTTCTTCACAAGATTCAATTTCCTCATAGTCTACAGACCTTCATCCAGGAATGGAAAAGCCAATGCTCTATCAAGAAAAGATCACCCTCCAGTGTACCAACCAGAAATCACTTCAATAATCCCATCAGACAAATTTATTGGATTAACACCTTACTTACTAAAAGCTTTCAAGGATTCTTATATCACTGATCAGGAGCTAATCAGTCAAAATCTGGAATCAGGAACTGATGGATTACTTTATCATAATAGGAAATTATACGTACAAAGCAGTCTAAGGCCTTTATTGCTACAACTACACCATGATTCCCCCCTCACTGGACATCCTGGAGAAAGGAGAACACTAGAAAACATGCACAAAACATATTGGTGGCCATGAATGGCGAAATATATAAAGAACTAGATAAAAGGATACGCGATTTGTGCAACTTCAAAGGCAACCAAAAAGTCTCCTTATGGACATCTCATGTCCCTACCCATTCCGACTCAACCATGGCATCATATCTCCCTTGACTTAATTGTTGAACTTCCTGTTTCATCAGGCATGAATACTATCATGGTGGTTGTTGACCTTCTTACCAAGATGGCTCACTTTGTTCCATATCATAAATTACCATCTGCTTCTGAGACCGCTAAACTTTTCCTTGACAACATAGTCTGTTTACATGGATTTCCGAAGATTCTGACCTCAGATCGCGGGACACAGTTCACTTCCCGATTTTGGAGGTCACTTACAACTCAGCTCCAAATGGATCACCGACTTTCTACCTCGTTCCATCCCCAAACCAACTGGCAAGTTGAACGGGTGAATCAATGCTTGGAGCAGTACCTCCGTTGTTTTTGTTCCTATCAACAGGACCAATGGCTAACGTACTTATGTCTGGCAGAGTTTGCTTTCAACAATTCACAAAATGCATCCACCAAAATGTCACCATTTCATGCTAACTATGGCTTCCATCCCAATTCTTATCCAACATCTGGCATTCCAGTTGTTGCTACATCAGACTGTCCAAACGCCAATGACTTTGCTGCAAAACATAGAGATGTGTTCAAGACTCTACAGGAGAATATTGCAAAGTCTCAGGAAAGACAAAGACATTATTATAATCTTCACAGAAGATCCGCTCCAGCATATGTAGAAGGTGATCTGGTATGGCTCTCGACAAGGAATCTTAAACTTAAGATACCCAGTAAAATGTTAGGTGGGTTATTTGTTGGTCTGTTTCCAGTAACAAAGGTGGTTAATCCTAATGCTATCACCTTACAATTACCTGATTCCATGAAAATACATCCAACATTTCATGTATCGCTACTAAAACCGTATACATCAACTAGAACCCAGGGCATAATCCTACCCCCATCCACTTCCTTTCCACACTCACAAGAATATGAAGTAGACTCTATATTGGACTCCAGGATCAGTAATCGACAACTCCAATACCTGGTGAGGTGGGTTGGATACTCTTCCGATGATGATTCATGGGAGCCTTCTCATAATGTCCATGCTCCACGGAAAGTTTCGCTTTTCCACCATCGACATCTGGATCGTCCAGGTCCTTAACTCTGGATGTCTCTCCTAGGGAGGGGGAGATGTTAGGAACTTCCATGTATCCTCCCACCTTTGACAGTTGCTGCTACCTGTCCCTTTAAATTCTGACGACGCCCTGTTCCTAGTGCTTCGTTTTTTTACTTATAATACAGTGTAGTCGCATCCAGCTAAGCTCCTGCTAATAAGCAATATTCAACCTCCTTCTATGTGGATTTCTATCAAGCTTAACGTCCACGGATTATCATAATCCCCACTCATTCATCCTGCAACTCAGAGGAATATAAGTGTCGTTTTGGGATCACTAATACAATCATTCATAATTCTCAGTTTATATCAAAGACGCAGACTGTCTGCTCTTACCTCAAAACCTGATCTCTACATACTTCTGGAATTCCTCAGTCGCCGCTATTCATACCAAACCAGAGTAAAAATAACCGGAGTTATAAGACTTTCATATTTACCCGGTATCGCCAGCAGCGTTAGCATGTGATGTCATCTGTCACTCAAGCAGCAGTAAGAATCTGCACGCCCATTCAACCCGCTCTCATACGCTAACAGGGACACAGCACAGAGACGCTGACTCATTTGCTTTCCCTGCAAAACGGAACCAGAAGTAAAACTACTTACTTTTCACCGGTCCTTTCTAGTGTAAGAAGGCAAACCCTGTCACCACATTTTGTTACTAAGTAATACACACTTACCAAAATAACACAGAAGGATTGGTAAAAAAGATGCTCATTCATTTAGCTGAATCCACAGAACAGCTGAAATTTCTCTCTCCACATTCACATATCAAAGTTACTTATTGTAACACTCTCTTGTTGCAATTCTCATCCTCAGCATTAATTTCCACTTACTGCAAATAGCTACTAATTACATATATCAGTAGCAAAGTGGGAAGTGGTACAAACAGTATTTAAGGTCTGCAGCTGATATTTTCTTACACAACCTGTTGCAGCAATGCAGAGGCATAAAGACCTCACAACCTGCGTGGGTTAAAAGTTTACTTCTGGTGGTATTTTTGCACAAGCAAAAACGCTAAAAAGGACGCCACTTATAATCTGGCCCTCTGAGGGGTAAAATGTTTTATTGGTTAAATACAAATCAATTATCTTTATCTTGGATTGTGGGGGAAGTATGATTGTTTATTTGGGGTGTAGCAGGGCCTAGGGCAGCAAAAAATAATAACTATATAAACCACTGAACATAAGGCACATATTTTTTTAATGTATAAACTAAAATATTATTTGTCACTTGGACAGTGTGTCGATATGATATCCCAGTAATCAACAGCATTACTGCAGTGAGTTTCCATTACCTGTATGTTCACTTTCTTCTAGATTACACTTTATCTTAACTGTACTTCCTTCAGAATATGTGTCTGTTGCCTGGCAAACTGCATACTTTAATCAGCAGTTACCTGAGTAGTAGGAATATTTAAAACTTTCCATTCATATGCTCTGAGGCAATTATTTTACTACTTTATTATTTTATCCTTCTGAAAAAAGGCTTCAATACCATAACTAGCATTCAAATCCTCCTAACAAAAATGCCAATTATATCTAAAGGTTAGCACTGATTATAGGGGATGGTGCATTTGTTTTCTTATTTTAATGTGTTCTAGAAAAATGATGGCCTATTGCTCTGCTATGAGTCACTGGTCCCTGATTATAGGGCACAGGTACTTTTCTTTCACTTAGTTTAACCTGAGGAGGAAAAATGATGACTGCTTGCACTGCAGTGAGTTGCTTTGCACCCATACACAAATAATACTTCAGACAATATCACTAAATGATTGTGTGCTGACATTGTAGGCAAAAGACAGCAAAAGTAAATGTTTGTTTCCAAAGCTGTAATAGCGGCTTTTGTCACACTACATCTCTTTATCAAATCACATGTATAAATTTATTATATCCTTCATGAAAGTGGAAGGTTACAGCTAGGGATGGGCGAATGTTTCTAAATATTCGAAATTTTGATACATTCGTTCATTCGAATCGAATTTCGAAAGTTTATATAACATTCTAACATTCTATTTTCGATTTTAATTTTCAAATTTTTCGATAAAATGCGAAAATATTCGTTCGAATAATAGAATGTTTAGCTATGTATTCATTCAATTTCGAAATGTAATATTCAAATTCGAATGTGACATTCAAATTTGAAATAGTATTTCTAGTCTACAACTGTGTTTAATAAATGTAATATTCGAATTTGAAATAGTATTTCTAGTCTAATACTGTGTTTTAAATGTGATATTCGATTAGAATGTGACATTCGAATTCGAAATAGTATTTCTAGTCTAATACTGTGTTTTATAAATGTAATATTCAAATTCGAATGTGACATTAAATTAATCCCAATAAAAGGTGACCCATTTAACACACGCAATCATATCCCCAAATTCTCTTTCTAGCCAGAAATGTATACAGACCATTTTTATTGTATCTAAGGTATTAACATTCGCTACCTCCTTTGGTAATGAGTTCCACAATTCTATTGCTCTTACAGTGAAAAAACTTTTCCGTTGCAGGAGATTAAATCTACTTTCTTCAAGCCTTAAATTGTGAACTTCTGCCATCTCTGTATATGGGCCTTGAATATATTCATAAAGTAATCATGTCACCTCTCAAGCACATTTTTCTAGAGAATAAAATATATATCTATACCTATATATCTAAAAGTAAGAGAAAAAGAATAATTGAATAGAAATTAAGCAAATGTAGGCAAGCATCCCACTTACTTTCCTCCAGAATTACTCTAAATACACTATTACCTATGGACCAGAAAACTCTGGGTAATATATGGAAATAATATATTCAATATTTCATATTTTCTGCTTCCAAGTACTGTTTTAAATACAACAATCCCATTTATGTTGCAGGATACAGCAAAATAAACCATGTTAACTATAGGAATAGAAATACAGGGTTAAGCATATACAGAAATATACAGAAATATGTATTTACAATAAGAATTAAAATGTTAAATATGTACAGTAAAACACATAAATACACATGTACACACATATCTCTCTCTCTATATATATATATATATATATATATATATATATATATATTGCCTCTGTCTGGGGGTTCAAGGAAGGCGCTCCATTGATCCTCTGGAATCCACCCCAAATTAACCTTGGGGAATGAGGTTTACAAGGGGGGCTTCACCTCCCTTAAATCCCCCCCCCCCCCCCCAGACGGAGGCAAAAAAGATAGTGAAGATGTGTGAATTACACAGCATTGTATATATGTTTGATGCAGTGACTCACACTCTGAGAACATTTATCATGTTACATCGGGCTTTACACACAGCTGCTTGGGTAATATCAGGTTTACCCGGGTAATGCTAAGATTACCCAATTTCTTACTTTACCCGCAACATATATATATGTATATATATATATATATATATATATACATATATATATACATACACACAATCTAGTTCTTTGTAGTCAAAAGCTTTATTGTAGATTCGTAGAAGGCAGTACAACTTATGTGGGGACTACTCAATCAACATAGCCATAGCCAAAACATAACATAATTGGAAACTCTGAGCTTCCTTTGAACAATAATTCACTTATGTACTAATCCTTCTACACATTTTCATACCTAGTATATAGACATATATCTACAGAAATAGAACAAGAACAAGTGAGTAAATTCACTTTAAATCAAGTCAAATCAAATCAAATTAAATTAAATTAAACCTAATTAAACTAAATTAAATTAAATGCTGGTTATAGGGATTATCTGTGCAATTTGCACCTTGGTGTATCTCATTATGCTGTCTAAGGGTGTTCCTTTAGTGTGAAACTTAGGGCATTGTTTGCCGGCTTTTCTGAAGGCTTATTCTGTGCTTGTTTTGCCTTAGGGGGAGACCTCAGCTGCCAGATCGTCAGTCTCAGTCTCGTCATTTGGGCAGTCAGAGTCTTTAGGAAGGGAATGTAATGAGTCCACCCATATAAACCTCATATTATGTGCGAAGGGGAGTTTCTGTCTTTTTAACTAGCCATACTCTTCCATCCCCAGAAGCTCTGTGATTTTTTCTATTCATGTATGGGCTGACAGGGATTCTTGGGTTTTCCAATTCAATGCAATCAGGGATTTGGCTCAGTTTAAGCCCACCTGCAGTAATTTTCTAAGGCCTAGATTTGGAGTTTGGCGTTAGCCGTGAAAACCAGCGTTAGAGGCTCCTAACGCTGGTTTTGGCCGCCCGCTGGTATTTGGAGTCAGTGATTAAAGGGTCTAACGCTCACTTTTCAGCCGCGACTTTTCCATACCGCAGATCCCCTTACGTCAATTGCGTATCCTATCTTTTCAATGGGATCTTCCTAACGCCGGTATTTAGAGTCGTTTCTGAAGTGAGCGTTAGAGCTCTAACGACAAAACTCCAGCCGCAGGAAAATAGCAGTAGTTAAGAGCTTTCTGGGCTAACGCCGGTTCATAAAGCTCTTAACTACTGTACCCTAAAGTACACTAACACCCATAAACTACCTATGTACCCCTAAACCGAGCTCCCCCCACATCGCCGCCACTCGATTAAAAATTTTTAACCCCTAATCTGCTGACCGCCACCTACGTTATACTTATGTACCCCTAATCTGCTGCCCCTAACACCGCCGACCCCTATATTATATTTATTAACCCCTAACCTGCCCCCCACAACGTCGCCGCCAGCTACTTACAATAATTAACCCCTAATCTGCCGACCACAAAGCGCCGCCACCTACGTTATCCCTATGTACCCCTAATCTGCTGCCCTAACATCGCCGACCCCTATATTATATTTATTAACCCCTAATCTGCCCCCCACAACGTCGCCGACACCTGCCTACACTTATTAACCCCTAATCTGCCGAGCGGACCTGAGCGCTACTATAATAAATGTATTAACCCCTAATCCGCCTCACTAACCCTATCATAAATAGTATTAACCCCTAATCTGCCCTCCCTAACATCGCCGACACCTAACTTCAATTATTAACCCCTAATCTGACGACCGGAGCTCACCGCTACTATAATAAATGGATTAACCCCTAAAGCTAAGTCTAACCCTAACACTAACACCCCCCTAAGTTAAATATAATTTAAATCTAACGAAATAAATTAACTCTTATTAAATAAATTATTCCTATTTAAAGCTAAATACTTGCCTGTAAAATACATCCTAATATAGCTACAATATAAATTATAATTATATTATAGCTATTTTAGGATTTATATTTATTTTACAGGCAACTTGGTAATTATTTTAACCAGGTACAATAGCTATTTAATAGTTACCTAGTTAAAATAATAACAAATTTACCTGTAAAATAAGTCCTAACCTAAGATATAATTAAACCTAACACTACCCTATCAATAAATTAATTAAATAAACTACCTACAATTACCTACAATTAACCTAACACTACACTATCAATAAATTAATTAAACACAATTGCTACAAATAAATACAATTACATAAACTAACTAAAGTACAAAAAATAAAAAAGAACTAAGTTACAAAAAATAAAAAAATATTTACAAACATTAGAAAAATATTACAACAATTTTAAACTATTTACACCTACTCTAAGCCCCCTAATAAAATAACAAAGCCCCCCAAAATAAAAAATTCCCTACCCTATTCTAAATTAAAAAAGGTAAAAGCTCTTTTTCCTTACCAGCCCTGAACAGGGCCCTTTGCGGGGCATGCCCCAAGAATTTCAGCTCTTTTGCCTGTAAAAAAAAACATACAATACCCCCCCCCAACATTACAACCCACCACCCACATACCCCTAATCTAACCCAAACCCCCCTTAAATAAACCTAACACTAAGCCCCTGAAGATCTTCCTACCTTGTCTTCACCATCCAGGTTCACCGATCCGTCCTGAAGAGCTCCTCCGATGTCCTGATCCAAGCCCAAGCGGGGGGCTGAAGAGGTCCATGATCCGGTCAAAGTCTTCATCCAAGCGGGGCAGAAGAGGATCTTCCATCCGATTGAAGTCTTCATCCAAGCAGCATCCATCCGGAGCGAAGCGGCAGGATCCTGAAGACCTCCAGCGCGGAACATCCATCCGGCCCGACGACTGAACGACGAATGACTGTTTCTTTAAGGGACGTCATCCAAGATGGCGTCCCTCGAATTCCGATTGGCTGATAGGATTCTATCAGTCAATCGGAATTAAGGTAGGAATTTTCTGATTGGCTGATGGAATCAGCCAATCAGAATCAAGTTCAATCAGATTGGCTGATCCGATCAGCCAATCAGATTGAGCTCGCATTCTATTGGCTGATCGGAACAGCCAATAGAATGCGAGCTCAATCTGATTGGCTGATTGGATCAGCCAATCAGATTGAACTTGATTCTGATTGGCTGATTCCATCAGCCAATCAGAAAATTCCTACCTTAATTCCGATTGGCTGATAGAATCCTATCAGCCAATCGGAATTCGAGGGACGCCATCTTGGATGACGTCCCTTAAAGGAACAGTCATTCGTCGTTCAGTCGTCGGGCCGGATGGATGTTCCGCGCTGGAGGTCTTCAGGATCCTGCCGCTTCGCTCCGGATGGATGCTGCTTGGATGAAGACTTCAATCGGATGGAAGATCCTCTTCTGCCCCGCTTGGTGAAGACTTTGACCGGATCATGGACCTCTTCAGCCCCCCGCTTGGGCTTGGATCAGGACATCGGAGGAGCTCTTCAGGACGGATCGGTGAACCTGGATGGTGAAGACAAGGTAGGAAGATCTTCAGGGGCTTAGTGTTAGGTTTATTTAAGGGGGGTTTGGGTTAGATTAGGGGTATGTGGGTGGTGGGTTGTAATGTTGGGGGGGGGTATTGTATGTTTTTTTTTTACAGGCAAAAGAGCTGAAATTCTTGGGGCATGCCCCGCAAAGGGCCCTGTTCAGGGCTGGTAAGGTAAAAGAGCTTTTACCTTTTTTAATTTAGAATAGGGTAGGGATTTTTTTATTTTGGGGGGCTTTGTTATTTTATTAGGGGGCTTAGAGTAGGTGTAATTAGTTTAAAATTGTTGTAATATTTTTCTTATGTTTGTAAATATTTTTTTATTTTTTGTAACTTAGTTCTTTTTTATTTTTTGTACTTTAGCTAGTTTATGTAATTGTATTTATTTGTAGCAATTGTGTTTAATTAATTTATTGATAGTGTAGTGTTAGGTTAATTGTAGGTAATTGTAGGTAGTTTATTTAATTAATTTATTGATAGGGTAGTGTTAGGTTTAATTATATCTTAGGTTAGGATTTATTTTACAGGTAAATTTGTTATTATTTTAACTAGGTAACTATTAAATAGTTCTTAACTATTTAATAGCTATTGTACCTGGTTAAAATAATTACCAAGTTGCCTGTAAAATAAATATTAATCCTAAAATAGCTATAATATAATTATAATTTATATTGTAGCTATATTAGGATGTATTTTACAGGTAAGTATTTAGCTTTAAATAGGAATAATTTATTTAATAAGAGTTAATTAATTTCGTTAGATTTAAATTATATTTAACTTAGGGGGGTGTTAGTGTTAGGGTTAGACTTAGCTTTAGGGGTTAATCCATTTATTATAGTAGCGGTGAGCTCCGGTCGTCAGATTAGGGGTTAATAATTGAAGTTAGGTGTCGGCGATGTTAGGGAGGGCAGATTAGGGGTTAATACTATTTATGATAGGGTTAGTGAGGCGGATTAGGGGTTAATACATTTATTATAGTAGCGCTCAGGTCCGCTCGGCAGATTAGGGGTTAATAAGTGTAGGCAGGTGTCGGCGACGTTGTGGGGGGCAGATTAGGGGTTAATAAATATAATATAGGGGTCGGCGATGTTAGGGCAGCAGATTAGGGGTACATAGGGATAACGTAGGTGGCGGCGCTTTGCGGTCGGCAGATTAGGGGTTAATTATTGTAAGTAGCTGGCGGCGACGTTGTGGGGGGCAGGTTAGGGGTTAATAAATATAATATAGGGGTCGGCGGTGTTAGGGGCAGCAGATTAGGGGTACATAGGGATAATGTAAGTTGCGGCGGTTTACGGAGCGGCAGATTAGGGGTTAAAAATAATATGCAGGGGTCAGCGATAGCGGGGGCGGCAGATTAGGGGTTAATAAGTGTAAGGTTAGGGGTGTTTAGACTCGGGGTACATGTTAGAGTGTTAGGTGCAGACGTAGGAAGTGTTTCCCCATAGGAAACAATGGGGCTGCGTTAGGAGCTGAACGCTGCTTTTTTGCAGGTGTTAGGTTTTTTTTCAGCTCAAACAGCCCCATTGTTTCCTATGGGGATATCGTGCACGAGCACGTTTTTGAGGCTGGCCGCGTCCGTAAGCAACTCTGGTATCGAGAGTTGCATTTGCGGTAAAAATGCTCTACGCTCCTTTTTTGGAGCCTAACGCAGCATTTGTTTGAACTCTCGATACCAGAGTTAAATTTATGGTGCGGCCAGAAAAAAGCCCGCGGAGCGTTAACAGCCCTTCTACCGCCGAACTCCAAATCTAGGCCTAAGTCTGCAAGTGAAGTCTGGTAGTTTGTTCAGTAGTGCTACGCTTGGTGTCAATTTAAAATCCATAGTCAGAATTTTGCGAAAGTGGGTCTCAACTTGATCCCATAGTTGTCTTAGTTTTGCGCAGTCCCACCACATGTGTCTAAAGCTACCTCTAGTTTCACTACCTCTCCAACAATGAGCATTGGCTGATGTGTATATAGAGTGTATACGTGTAGGGGTAAGATACCACCGCATTTGTACTTTGTAATTTAATTCTAATATTTTAGGGGAGGTTGAAGACTTTGGGGTATTACAGAATATAGATTCCCACTCTTTAGTTGTATAGATCTCGCCTAATTCCTCCTGCCATTTCGCCTTGTAGGATGGAAGATTAGTGAGTTGCGACTTTTGTATCAATGAGCGCATTTTTGAAAGTGAATGTGGAAAAGGTGTACCTGCCAGACAGAGCTTCTCAAAAGAAGTGAGAGGTCACAGAAAATCAGCTTTATGGGGTGATGTGAGGATTAAATGTGTAAGCTGCATATGTTTTAACCACGAGGTATAGGTACCACCCGCTATCCCCGCCAGCCGCTCCCTGTTTAACAATCTGCTGTCTTTCGTAAATTTAACCAGTGCTGTGATATATGACCACTCTATTGTCCCCTGATAATTGTCTTCTAGCCCACCCCTTATTTTGTATAGGGAACAGAGGGGATCTAGGACCCGTATTATGTCTGTTACGTGTAGTCAGTTTATCCCAAGACTCAAAGAAGTGGTTATGTATTGAAAGTGTTTTGCATTGTTGCGGTCGCAGAGTCTTTGGGACCCAGCAAAATGCTCCAACCGAGGGGACTTGCAATATATGGGAATCAATAGCAATCCACGCTTTATGTTCTCCAGAGCTATGTCAGTCTAGTACCCTCTGTAGGGTCATAGCATCTAAATATGTTGAGACACAGGGGAGCCCCAATCCTCGTATTGCACCCGATCTGTACATTGTATTCCTATTGATCCTTGGTTTACTCTTCCCCCAGATGAATGCGTTTATGTGTTTTTGTAACTGTGTTGAGAACCAATTTGGCAGAGGCACCGGGAGGGCCTGTAATATGTATAAAATTCTAGGCAATGTTGTCATCTTTATGCATTGTGTGCGTCCCCACCATGAAAGGGGTTTATTTGACCAGGAGTTGAGATCCCGTTGGATCGAGTGTAGAAGGGTGACGAAGTTGGACTGAAATAGGTCTCTGGGTTTTGGTGATAAATGTATTCCTAAATATTTAATGTACTTATACTGTAGTTTTAACGGCATATCAATGATAGTGAGTCGAATTCCTCATGGGACAGGGATATATTTAGGATTTCCGATTTGGTAGGATTCACTAAGAAGTTAGAGTATCTCCCGAACTTGTCTAGCTCTACCATTATCTCCTTGACAGAGTGACAAGGGTCTCTAACTGTAAAGAGGACGTCGTCTGCATATAATGCTATTTTAATACTGTTATTACCCAATTCTATTCCCTTAATCAGTTGATTTCTCCTGACAGGTGACGCTAGTACTTCCATAGAAAGGACAAATAGCAACGGAGACAGAGGGCACCCCTGTCTTGTTCCATTGCTAATTTTAAAGGAGCTAGAGAGGAGACCATTCACCTTTGCTTGCCCTGTGGGGAATGTGTATAAGCCGAATATTCTATGGAGCATATTTGGACCTAAACCGATCATTGTTAGTGTACCCCAGAGAAATTGCCAGTTAATTCGGTCAAAAGCTTTTTCCACGTCCGTTGTTACAAAGACTGTCGGGATTTTATAATGTGTCGTGTGAGTCATTATGGTTAGGGCTCTGATGGTATTATCTCTGGCCTCTCAACGGGGGACGAATCCTACTTGATTCATATGTATTATTTCCGGGAAAATTTTATTTAACCGTTTGGCGAGTATTTTACCCATTATTTTCAGGTCAGTATTCAACAAGGAGATTGGCCTGTAGCTTTTGGGGTCAGTGGGTGTCTTATTGGGTTTTAAGATAATGGAGACATGTGCTAGTTGCATCTCTGGAAGTAATTCCTGCCCCTCGTCTAAGGTTTTAGTCAGTCTAAGCAGATGTGGTGCTAGAAGAGACTTGTCTTTTTTATAGTATGAATTAGTTAGGCCATCTGGCCCTGGACTCTTTCCAGAGGGTAGGGTCGATATGGAGGATATGACCAATTCCTTCACCAATGAGGGAGGGATCATGGGTAGGTCAGCTTCCTTAATATAATCTAGCATGTCTGCCTGCATACTTTATTGTTGTCAAGACGGGAGATTATAGAGCTCTCTCTAATAGGCGCCAAAGTGGTTCGCTATCTCTTTGCTGTCTAATAGTGTTCGGTTTTACAAGTCTTGATTTTAATGCTCTGGCTAAGTGTGGGCCAATTCTATTGCCTTCATAAAAGAAGGTTTTGTTTTTTTAGTGCTAGTGCTCTACGTTGTGTCTCTTTTGTTAGAAGCATGTATATCCCCTCTGAGTTTTGTGATGTGGGAGAGTAATAAGCAGTCTTTGGGTGTCTGCCTGATTCAACTTTGATATCAGTGTTGTGATGGTTGAGTTATAATGTTTCTTCCAATAGGCCTTAAGTTTTATACATTCCCCTCTAATTACCACCTTGTGCATTTCCCAGATGAATTTAGGGTGTGTTTCAGTGTTATCGGTAAATTGGAAATATTCTGTCAGGGACTTATTGATTGCTTTCTGTGATTCAGGGTAATGTATCTGTGACTCGTCTAACCTCCATATACAGGGAACAACTGGCTTGTCTGGCCAGTCAAGACTTATGCTAGTAGTCAAGTGATCTGACCATGGTGTCGATTGAATGTCAGAGTCTGCTAATAAGGACAAATGATTCCTGTCAATGAATAAGTAGTCTATGCATATATATGTGGACCAAGGGTGGGACTAGAATGTATAATTACGCTGCTCTGGGTGTTGTATTCTCCACCCATCTATTAATCCCAGTTGCTCCAAGCAAGAGTACAGGGTGTTTGGGGCTCTATTCCCGTAGCTTGTGGACTCTGTGGATGTATCTAGAGTAGGGTTGAGTGTTGTATTTAAGTCGCCTCCCATTATCAGTAGTCCCTTCTGATGTTCTATGATTAGTGAGAGTAATTGTTGATAGAACCTGTGTTTATTGCTAAGCAGAGCATATATATTAACCAGGGTTATAGGTCTATTATGAAGAAGGCCAATTAAAATCAGTATTCTGCCTCCAGAATCAGTTATTTTGGAAATGTAAGTTTTTATGAAAAAGAATGCTCACCCCACGCTTTTTTTTTGACAAAGGAGTGATGCTATCCCTCAGGGAAGTCTCTAGAAGCCAAACATGGTTCAGCTCCAGATTGAAAATGGGTTTCTTGTAGAAATATTACAGAGTCAGAGTGTTTAGCTAGGCTCTTCAGTACTACTGAATATTTTGTTGGAGAGTTAAGCCCTCTTGTATTTTGTGATAATATTTGTATTTTATGAATAGTCATGGTGGAGTTGAAAAGGTTTGTGTTGTCTGCGGTGTTGTAATCTTACCTGATGGCTGGGGTCTGTGTAGGGGTGAAAAGGACTCCTTGCTAGTTTAGATGTGATAGGAAATTTATCCACGGGCCTGCAAATGTGTTGTGTTGAAGGGGGACAGTTACACCAAAGAAACCTGGAAATAGTAGACATAAATTTTGGAATTGCCAGCATTAAGAACAAATAACCACCATAAAAGAAAATGAAGGAAAAAGAAAGAAAAAAGAACACAATTCTAATCTAAATACAAAATAAAACATATAACTATATCCAAGAGTTCTCTGCAGAACCTCGGAAGGGTAGGTCTAGAATCTCTCATCCTATTGATGAAAGTAGAATAATGGGGTGTGGAGGGTACTCCAAGGTGGATGTTTTGCCAATAAAACACATCTTGGTCAACTGAGAGTCATTCTAAAGAGTATAATCATTATTATTATACTTATCAGTCCTGTTAGGATCACTTAAAGTCAGCCAGAGGTGAAATAAGGTATATGAAATTCAGCTCCTTTTCGAAAGTCATAACTGTAGGTAGTGTTTCAGCCAGACCTATATGAAGTGCTGATCAGGGTGGATCGGTAGATGTAGAGGCTAGAGGGGAAAGACTATTGACCACCGCTTTTTTTTTCTTTGCCACTGTGGACCATGTTGACCTTTGCTGTTTATTTGCTGACAGGTGCTGTTTGCGTGTGCCCTCTATATCTTCATTTAAACTTGGCAAAGAAGGTTGTGAATGTTCAGTTGCTTACAAAAGAGTTCCAGATCCTCTGGTCCCCGGTATATGACAGTCTTGTCCTCTTTTAGCACTTTGATGGCAAAGGGAAATCCCCACCTGTACTATATTCCTAGGTCTTGTAAATGTAGGGTCAAATATCTCGCTTCCCTACGTTTCAAATGCGTTATGGGGCTTAGATCCGCATATATTTGTATGTGGTCCTCTCCAAAATGAATCGGTGATTTCTGTCTCACAGTCTGTAGAATTTTTTCTTTATCTATGAATCTGTGACAACAGAGTACGATGTCTCTTGGAGAGGAGGATTTAGGTGGCTTAGGCCTTAGAGCCCTATGCGCTCTATCTTAGGGGATGGGATCACTTTCTCTTTCTAGAAGGAATCTGAACAGGTTTTGTAGGTAGGAGGGCAGCTGAGGAGGTAGAATTTTTTCAAGTACTCCCCGTATTCGCAGGTTTTGGCAGCGCCCTCTATTATCAAGGTTCTCCATTTGGTTTTGGAGCTGTTCGATGTCCTTATGCTGATGTTGAAGTGCTACTGTAGTGTTGTCAGAGTGTTTCTGTGTCTCTTAAAGTTGATCTTCCAATTCTAGCACCCTGTTTCCCAGTTCTCATATTTTTCTCTTTACCTCAACCAGTCAGTCCTTTATGGTTTTGTTGACCTGAACAACTATTGTGTTTAAGTCTGCTTTGGTAGATAGCAGTTGCAGGTCGGCCTTTGTGATAGGCCTGTCATCTGTAACCCTGCTAGTGTCGTCTTGGAAAGTGGATTCAGCTAACCCTGGCTGGAAAGCTTCTTGTCCCCCTCCTTGCTGTGTATCAGGGCTTCTAAAATAGGAGTTCAACTTCCCTGAAGGTATTGCAGGAGTCTTAGGTATTCTGTTGGTCTTGTTTTTATTTTTAGACGCCATTCTAGGTTGTCCTCTGTCTGTGTTAGTAGTTGATAGAGTAGCGATGGGAATGTAAGGTGGCACGTCTTAGTAATGGCTGAGCTTTGTTGTTAATCTCGCCCAGCTATCTGCCTGGATTGCTACTATGCAGCCTAGTGATATTAGCCGTACCTTATGGTGCCTGTACACTTTAATATTAGGCCGTGAGTGTCACTGTTTGTTTAGTGAAAGGTGCTGTGCATGAGACGTTTGTGGCGGTATGTGTTACCTGCACCTCCGGTATTCCTAGGCCTCTGTAGATGTAGCAGCTGTCCTATTGTCCAGATGCAAAGTCTCACACTGTCTTGGGGACCTCTGTGGTTTGAGCTTTCTGGTTATGAGCTCTCCGTCACAAGCCTCGCCTTTAAAAACCGGGTCTGTTAGTTTTACATCCGTCTCAAACAATTATATTTCTGGGATCTGCTGATTATTGATATGCAAATAGCTGACTTTGTAATTTGAAAAGATGAACTTTAAGGCTTTATTTAGTGCCCAAGCTGTTGCGGCCATTAGCTCTGCTGGCCGGCTCCGCCTTTCATATTCCTTTTTAACCATTATAAAAAATTTTTTTAATATAAATAATTTTATCAGATAGTGTTTATATGAGTGTAAGTTTAATTTTCAATGTATTCATGATGTATTTTATGCAACTTTTTTGTAACGCACTGCACTTTCTGCAAGAGTTTCAGTTGCGCTAACCTGACAAGTGTAAAATGTGACTGGGCTCTCAAAATCATGTTTACTTTCAACTTGTAATACATGTGCTATTTCCGATGCATGCAAAAACCTGATATCTCTGGTGCACAGCAGCAATCCACTTGTAATCTAGCCCGATATAGGGCCAGATTACAAGTGAGACGCAAACTGTTTTGCGCAAGCGATATTGTTTTTTTGCGATCCTTTTTCATTGCGCTGATATTACAAGTTTAGCAAAATCTTGATTGCGCTTGCGCAATCGCCATTTATGCCTCAAACTTTACCGCAATCTCAGAGCTGTGGTTAACTGTTTATTGAAACATAAAAGTTGCACTAAACACTTCAAAAATACTTTACAAAATATAAGTACAGTAATGAAAAAGAAAGAAGACTGCTGCCAGACAAAGCGGATGCCTAGAATGTTTAATTTATTCAACCACAGTCAAGGGATAACACAGGCTGGAACACCTGACATGTTTCTCACTGGCGTACCTGCAAAACATGTCAGGTGTTCCAGCCTGTGTTATCCCTTGACTGTGGTTGAATAAATTGAACATTCGAGGCATTTGCTTTGTCTGGCAACAGTCTTCTTTCTATTTCATTACTGGATTATCCACGTCTTGAGTGAGCCAATTATACTGCTTCCACCAACAGCTGATTGTGCAGATCTTTACTTTATTACCCTGGCTTTCCACTTACAGCATCTCCGGACCCACTACAGACAGCACCCCATGCAATACACCCACAACCGCGTTTGGATCCAATCATGGTCAGTCCTGGAGGAACCACCCCCATGACGCAGGCTCTTTGACGCTCCATGACAAAAGTGGCAGCGGATGGTGGGCTACCTACCTGGTAACCTCAGCACTGGATGGGACTTCCCTTCTACTTACATTGCTGCAGCTGTGGTGAGTGGTCGCACATTACAGTGCATGGAGAGACTGAGCTGGTATTATTCAGACTATACTTTATATGCTCCTGGGACAGTCATACAGATTAACGCTAATACCTACTCCTACTGTTTGAATCACAGATGCTTTATTATTATTATTATTATTATTATTATTATCAGGTATTTGTAGAGCGCCAACAGGTTCTGCAGTGCTTTACCCATGTTATAGACTGCACAATAAATATTGGCAAACATTGAGTAATGTCATTCCTTCCTATTTTTGTTATGAAAGTATAGTTACACTCATATTAGCATTGTCTAATAAAAATTATTTAAAAATATGACCTGCTGCAAATGAGGTGCATAGCCAGACACCAGCATTCTTGAAGAATCTTAGCCAATTCCTCATGAGCAATGGCCTCCAGTTCAGTAATATTCTTTGCATGCTGCAACATCCACCAGAGATTTTCTATGGGGTTCAAGTCAGGTGACTTTTAATGGCTATTGTAAAATCCAAGACTTCTTCTGAAACCAAGCCTTGGTGGAATTTGAGGTATACTTGGGATCATTGTCCTGTTGGAATGTCCAATGACGCCGAAGCTTCAGCTTCCTCACAGACAGCATAAAGTTTTATCCTAGGATTTCTTAATACTTCAATGAATCCATCTTGCCTTCTACGCGCTGCAGGTTTCCAGTGCCAGAGGATGCAAAGCAGCCCCAGAGCATCACCGAGCCACCACCATGCTTAACTGTAGGCAGAGTGTTCTTTTTAGCATATGCTTCATTCGTCTTCCTCCAGGCATACTGCTGATCCATCAAGGTGAAAAAGTTCCAGTTTTATTTCATCGCTCCACAGAACAGAATCACAAAACTTCTGTGGTTTATTTATATGATTTTCAGCATATTGGAGCTGACCTTTTGTTGTGCTTTTGGGTCAGTAGTGGTGTATGTCTTGGAGTTCTGACATGGAAACCTTCTGCATTTAGTATGCGCCTTACTGTGCAAACTGAAACCTCAGTGCCTGCTGCCATCAAGTCTTGTTGCATGTATTTTGCAGTCACTCAAGGGTTTTAATCAACCTCCATTCTCAGAAATCTGGTTTCAGCTATTGACAGCTTCCTTTTTCTGCCCTGTCCAGGTAATGTAACCACTTTCCTTTAACTTTGAACTTGCGAACTATGCTTCCAATGGTGTCTCTAGGAACGTTCAGTGCCTTCCCTATCTTTTTGTATCCTTGTGTGTGAAGGGCGATGATTTCTTTTCTTAACTTTTTTGACCATTCTTTTGACTTAGCCATATTTCTAACATGCAGTCAAATGTGACACTCAACAAACCCCTAGTAGGTTCAGGTATTTCATGTGTTCTAGCTCAAGCACACCTGGTGCTACTAATGAAGCCCTTGATTAGTTGCATCGTGTGTGCTTGAGACAACACCTGTTTTGCATATTTGTGCTGTTGTGAGGGATTCTATGCAGGGGGTTGAATAATTTTGAGACTGCAGAATTTCAAAGTTACATTTTCAGTTGAATTTGGGAAAACCACTAGAAGCATTTCAATTGCTTTTATTGATTTGTCCATTGCAAACAGCAGAAGTCTGTACATTTCGACAATAAATCTGATTTGCATTGGGGTTGAATAATTTTGATTACAACTGTATGTACACACACATATATATATATATACAGTATATATACACATTTATGTAAGTGCATTAGGGCCCTTTGACAATAAGTAGATGAAAACATGATAAAACAATTTATACAATATTCAAATTTACAGCTAGATTTAGAGTTCTGCGGCCAAAGGGGTGCGTTAGCTACGCTGGCTTTTTTTCCCCCGCACCTTTTAAATACCGCTGGTATTTAGAGTTCACAGAAGGGCTGCGTTAGGCTCCAAAAAGGGAGCGTAGAGCATTTTTACCGCCACTGCAACTCTAAATACCAGCAGTGCTTACGGACGCGGCCAGCTTCAAAAACGTGCTTGTGCACGATTCCCCCATAGGAAACAATGGGGCTGTTTGAGCTGAAAAAAAACCTAACACCTGCAAAAAAGCAGCGTTCAGCTCCTAACGCAGCTACATTGTTTCCTATGGGGAAACACTTCCTAAGTCTGCACCTAACACCCTAACATGTACCCCGAGTCTAAACACCCCTAGCATTACACTTATTAACCAATAATCTGCGGCCCCCGCTATCGCTGACCCCTGCATATTATTATTAACCCCTAATCTGCCGCTCCGTACACCGCCGCAACCTACATTATACCTATGTACCCCTAATCTGCTGCCCCTAACACCACGACCCCTATATTATATTTATTAACCCCTAATCTGCCGCCCCCAACGTCGCCTCCACCTACCTACAACAATTAACCCCTAATCTGCCGACCGGATCTCACCGCTACTATAATAAATGTATTAACCCCTAAAGCTAAGTCTAACCCTAACACTAACACCCCCCTAAATTAAATATAATTTTAATCTAACGAAATAAATTAACTCTTATTAAATAAATTATTCCTATTTAAAGCTAAATACTTACCTGTAAAATAAATCCTAATATAGCTACAATATAAATTATACTTATATTGTAGCTATTTTAGGACTAATATTTATTTTACAGGCAACTTTGTAATTATTTTAACCAGGTACAATAGCTATTAAATAGTTAATAACTATTTAATAGTTACCTATTTAAAATAATTACAAAATTACCTGTAAAATAAATCATAACCTAAGTTACAATTAAACCTAACACTACACTATCAATAAATTAATTAAATAAAATACCTTCAATTATCTACAATTAAACCTAACACTACACTATCAATAAATTAATTAAATACAATACCTACAAATAACTGCAATTAAATAAACTAACTAAAGTAAAAAAATAAAAAAGAACTAAGTTACAAAAAATAAAAAAATATTTACAAACATTAGAAAAATATTACAACAATTTTAAACTAGTTACACCTACTCTAAGCCCCCTAATAAAATAACAAAGCCCCCCAAAATAAAAAAAATGCCCTACCCTATTCTAAATTTAAAAAGTTCAAAGCTCTTTTACCTTACCAGCCCTGAAAAGGGCCATTTGCGGGGCATGCCCCAAAGAATTCAGCTCTTTTGCCTGTAAAATAAAACATACAATACCCCCCCACAACATTACAACCCACCACCCACATATCCCTAATCTAACCAAACCCCCCTTAAATAAACCTAACACTAAGCCCCTGAAGATCTCCCTACCTTGTCTTCACCACGCCGGGTCCCGATCTGTCCAGAAGAGCCTCCGAAATCTTCATCCACGCCTAAGCAGGGGCTGAAGTGTGGATCCTCTGGCTGAAGTGTGGATCCAAGCGGCAAATGAAGAAGTCCATCTTTGGGAAGAAATCTTCATCCTATCCGGGCAGAAGAGGACATCCGGACCCGCAAACATCTTCATCCAAGCCGCATCTTCTATGTTGTTCCATCGGATGACGAGCGGCTGATCTTGAAGACCTCCGGCGCGGATCCATCCTCTTCGTTCGACGTCCAACTGAAGAATGAAGGTTCCTTTAACCCCTTAAGGACCAGCGACGTACCCTGTATGTCACTGGCCTTTTTTTGTGACTTGATTGTTTTAAAGCGCGGTCTTGCCAACAGCGTTGAGACTGCTCTATTCCACAAAGCCTGCTGGAGGGAGGGCATTAATAGTGTGTTCTTGCTAGACTTGTGCTATTATGTCCTGAAGAAACCCTTAATGACCAGTGACATACAGGGTACATTGTGGTGATTAAGGGGTTAAGGGACGTCATCCAAGATGGCGTCCCTCGAAATTCCGATTGGCTGATAGGATTCTATCAGCCAATCGGAATTAAGGTAGGAAAATTCTGATTGGCTGATGGAATCAGCCAATCAGATTCAAGTTCAATCCGATTGGCTGATTGGATCAGCCAATCAGATTGAGCTTGCATTCTATTGGCTGATCGGAACAGCGGAATTTTCCTACCTTAATTCCAATTGGCTGATAGAATCCTATCAGCCAATCGGAATTCGAGGGACGCCATCTTGGATGACGTCCCTTAAAGGAACCTTCATTCTTCAGTTGGACGTCGAACGAAGAGGATGGATCCACCCCGGAGGTCTTCAAGATCAGCCGCTCGTCATCCGATGGAACAACATAGAAGATGCGGCTTGGATGAAGATGTTTGCCGGCGTTAGACTCAAAATACCGGCATTAGAAAGATCCCATTGAAAAGATAGGATACGCAAATGGCGTAGGGGGATCTGCGGTATGGAAAAGTCGCGGCTGCAAAGTGAGCGTTAGACCAGCGGGCGGTAAAAACCAGCGTTAGGAGCCTCTAACGCTGGTTTTGACGGCTACCGCCCAACTCTAAATCTAGGCCTTAATGTTTAACTTTGTATTTACTGTAAATCTTTCACATTTCCTAATGGGAATATGCTATGTTGTTTGCGTAATGGGTGTTGTTAATTTAGGTAATTTATTTAATTGTAGTGTAAGGATAGGTGTTAGTGTAACTCAGGTTAGGTTTTATTTTACAGGTAAATGTGTATTTAATTTAGCTAGGTAGTTAGTAAATATTTAATAACTATTTACTAACTATTCTACCTAGCTAAAATAAATACAAACTTGCCTTTAAAATAAAAATAAACCCTAAGCTAGATGCAATGTAACTATTAGTTATATTGTAGCTAGCTTAGGGTTTATTTTACAGGTAAGTATTTAGTTTTAAATAGGAATTATTTAGGTAATGATAGTAGGTTGTATTTAGATTTATTTTAATTATATTTAAGTTAGGGGTTGTTAGGGTTAGGGTTAGACTTAGGTTTAGGGGGTTAATAAATTTAGTATTGTAGCGGCGACTTTGGGGGTGGCAGATTAGGGGTTAATAAATGAAGGTAGGTGGGGGCGATTTTAGGGGTGGCAGATTAGGGGTTAATAATATTTAACTAGTATTTGTGATGCGGGAGTGTGGCGGTTTAGGGGTTAATATGTTTATTATAGTGGCGGCGATGTTGGGGGTGGCAGATTAGGGGTTAGTAATTTTATTTTAGTGTTTGCGATGTGGGAGGGCCTCGATTTAGGGGTTAATAGGTAGTTTATGGGTGTTAGTGTACTTTTTAACACTCGTAATCTAGCCGATAATTTGAAAAATAAAGTACAGATCCTTGAACAGCACTTGTTTATTGGTCGATGAATGTATCCACTAATCAGCAAGAACATCCCAGGTTGTTCACCGAAATTGGCCAGCATTTAAACTTACATTCTTGCTTTTCAAATAAAGATACCAAGAGAATGAAGAACATTTGCTGATATAAGTAAATTAGAAATTTGCTTAAAATTGCATGCTCTATCTGAATCACAAAAGAAAGAATTTGGGTTCAGTGTCCTTTTAAGTAAGGTTTTTCGCAAAAAGTGCAAAATACATATTTTTCAGAACTTGTTATAAGATGCAACCCGCCTAGCACAAAAAGCTTAATATTAATGGAGTTTTCACAAAAAAAATGCCACACCACTTCTAATCTAGCCCATAATCTGGTGAGAAATATACAAATAATGTACACTGGTTAGGTATGTATTGATAATTCTCTGGTGAGATATATACTGATAACATTGACTGATAACTGATTAACTGATAAAACTGGTTAGATATATACTAATCAAAAACAATGGTGATATATATACTAATAATATACTCTGATGAGATGTCCTGTCCCTTTAATTTTGTAAAAAAAAAAGAGTTATTTTTAGTGATTATGGCTTCTCTTAAAATTGCAGCAGTGGTGGCGGGCTCCCTGAAGCTCCGGGCCCTTAATCAAAGGCTGAATGTCTGACTGGTCAGTCTGCTCCTGCCTGTATAATATTAATCTAGTCCTGACTAAAAAGTACAGTGCATCCTGGAAAGGAGAAAAATTCTTGAGGTAAGAATTGCTCTGTATTTTGAGGCTGGGCTGTACTTTTTAGGTGGGATCAAACTGATATGCTTCAGGAAAGTTTTCCTCTGTGAAAAGCACAATTGGGCTAAAAGAGATTGCTATCAGGTGTTGATCCATAATAGAACAAGCTATTGATACGTTGTTCCTGGTTGAGCACTTCACTCTTTGTGTATATTTGTATTATGACCCTGGGAAAGTCTCCTAAAGGGTGATGGGGGAACCACACATGGACTCCCTGCCCAATTTGCCTAGAGGGATATAGGCCCACAGAAGAATGAAATGATCATCATGTTCGTCGTGTGGAGGAGGATTAACTGGTATATCAGAATTAGACTTTTTTTTAGATGGGGCAGACTAATATGCTTCAGAAAAGTTCTCACTGTGAAAGGCACAATTGGGCTAAAAGAGGTTGCTTCCAGGTGGTGACCCACCGAAGAACAAGCTAATGAGCCATTTTTACTTAATGGTTAAGCCCTTCACTTTATGTGTGTATTTGTGAAATAAATAACACATCTATATTAAAACAACTACATTTAATTAAACATTTTGGCCAAGATTATATATCAAGTACAATTGATGATAGGTGGCACATTATTTTGCCTTCTTCTTTACGTAAACAACATCTTTCAGGCAGTTTTAAACTCACCCGGTGACTATGTAGCATGGCCACTGCACCTAATTACAAGTTGTGGGTTAAGTTTTGTGCTTGTACCCAATCAGAAATACCCCTTTAGCCTTTAAAACTTTTGAAAGCCTGTTATTAAAAGAGTTTCCAATTTACGTCTATTATCAAATTTGCTTCTAGATATCTAGATAGGTAACATGCTCATGTCTGAAGCACTATATGACAGGAAATAGTGCTGCCATCTAGGGCTCTTGCTAAGTTTTGTTGCAATACTGCTGCCATATGGTGCTACGTGCATACTCCGCAACTCACCTTCATGCTTTCAGCAAAGAACAACAAGAAAACAAAAACATTTGATAATAGAAGTAAACTGGAAAGTTGAATCTTGAAAGAAAAAAGAAAAAAAAATTGGATTTTATGTCCCTTTAAAGGGACATGAAACCCAAATGTTTTCGTTAATGGTTCAGAAAGAGAATACAATTTTAATCAACTTTCCAATTTACTTCTATTATTTTATTTGCTTCCTTCTCTTGTTATCCTTTGCTGAAAGGTTTATCTAGGTAAGCTCAGAGGCAGCAAGGAACTTAGATTCTAGCTGCTGATTGGTGGCTGCATATATATATACACCAATTGTCATTGGCACACCCATGTGTTCAGTTAGAAAGCAATAGTGCATTGCTGCTCCTTCAACAAAGCATAAAAAGAGAATGAAGCAAATTTGATAATAGACGTAAACTGGAAAGTTTTGTAAAATTGTATGTTCTACCTAAATCAAGAAATAATTTTTTTGTGTTTCATGTCCCTTTAAGTATTTACACTTATTTATTTAAGTATTTACACTTATTATTTAAGTATTTACACTTATTATTTAAGTATTTACACTTATTTAAGTATTTACACTTATTATTTAAGAATTTATACTTATTATTTAAGTATTTACACTTATTAGTTAAGTATTTACACTTATTATTTAAGTATTTACACTTATTAGTTAAGTATTTACACTTATTATTTAAGTATTTACACTTATTAGTTAAGTATTTACACTTATTATTTAAGTATTTACACTTATTAGTTAAGTATTTACACTTATTATTTAAGTATTTACACTTATTATTTAAGTATTTACACTTATTATTTAAGTATTTACACTTATTAGTTAAGTATTTACACTTATTATTTAAGTATTTACACTTACAAATTAAAATACTATGGCTTGATTATGAATGGAGCAGTAATTACCACTTAAATTGCATGCTAACTCTGTTGGACTTCTGCTCTTTGCACGCATCGGGTAGTGCTCATATTACAAGTTGAAAGTGAATATTTTTCCCTTGTGGGGCCCGACGTGCGCAAAGAGCAGAAGAATATCGCAACCGTGTTTTAATGTACTCTCCCATAGACTTCAATAGAGGAAAACAGTTTTATATATATGTGTGTGTTTATATATATATTCATATACATTTATATATATATATATATATATATATATATATATATATATATATATATATATACTGTATATATATATATATATATATATATATATATTATATATATATATATATATATATATATATATATATATATATATATATATATAAATCCTTTTATCAGGTTTTTGGATAGCATGTCTCATTTGTCACCTACTTGAATCTGATATGCTAGTTATAAATAGTATTGAATTTGCTTTATTATTACTTTTTTAAAAGAGGATGTTCTGTTTGATTTGAAAAAGAACAGTCATGTGATTTTACTTTTGTGTCTACAATATGAATACGTTTACAGATTTATGTTGCTTTATTTGCTCATAGACTAAACATGCAACTAAATATTAGCATTTGAAGTTACATTCATTTTTTTTTATCTAATCCTTTACATTTTTGTGTTTTAATGGTAAATATAAAAAATAAATTATCTGGTTATTATGTAGATTTAATTACATCAGTGGTATTAATCACCAGTATTAATTGAATTTGTTCAGTGTGTTTTGCTTTGCAAAAACATAGATAGATGTCTAGGGTGTTTTGCATATACAGTAACTTCATTTTGCATTTAGCTTTCAAGAGAGGTAGTAACACAATTTATCATAAAGATCAGACATTATGGTTGATTTCATTATATTTATGTCTATAAATCTTAACAACTGAGGCCTGGGGTGAATATTTAAAAGGTCATATGTCTTTTGCTTAACAGAGTGTTTTTGAACTGCAGGTCATACAAACTTTCACAGCACTCCATTTTAATTTGCAGTTTTTTTATAATAAATGTTTAAAATATATTGCTACTGTCTAGACATTTTATCTGAAACAAGTGTCCTTCCTAGTCTCAGAGGACTTTTCTGTTATATTTCCAGTAAATCAAACTATGTGAAGTATACTGGTTCCTATTAAGATATAACCTTCACAGTTCAGTGATTGCCAATGGTTGCAAGACATTGACAGATAATTTACATATAAGTAATTACCTTTATAAGTTATTTGGTTGAATAATATAATGGATATTTGGACACTATCCAATATGCCTGGCACAGTGATGAGTGAATGGTGCCAAAATAAATATATAAACTCAACACTAAAAGTGAATATTTTTCTGAATCAGGGGTAATTCTAATTTTTCATTCCCACATTCATGTAATAACTAGGCTTATCTTTACTCCTCAAAAGCCATTTGCCTTTTTTATCTGATTATTTAGAAATATTATTACTGTTAGAATCCTCTGTAGGGTTCACAAATGATAGTGAATGCAGCTATACAAATAGGTGTTTTCAAATACATGTTTGTACGATTCCTGCTATCAATCATTCATGTAAAAATAATATAATATTGTTTGTTTTTATCTAATAACAGCTACAGTGAAGATAAATATTATGTAATATTACTGTGAACTACATGGTAACAGTTAATATATTTAGCATACATTTAATAAATACTATTTACATATGCTGTATTTTTTATTATATTTATAATATGCTTATGCACGCTTATTTCATGTAATATTTCATATTAAACTCAATATCACATACATTATTTTACATGATACAAATTATTTAATTAATTAATTAAAAGCTTAAAAGCTTTATTCAGATTGAATAGTCTTCTACTTTCAGCCTCTAATGGCCAGCAGCAACAGTGTCCGTGACTCTCTTCTTCCTTGTCATGAGCCTATTTCCCTCTTATTCACTAACATATTTCAAGCAGCCCTGGTTGTTTGTTAATTCAACTAATCAGAATTGTAGTGGGCAAAATAAATGACAAAATTGAGTTCACTCATTTGTCTGATAAACTGTAACCATGTCTTATATAACTAAATTGAATTAAATTCTAATTTCCACTTGCTCCTTTGGGCATTCTCTAGTCTACATACATACTAGAGAATGTGGAGGCCTTTACTTGGGCAGTGTCCTGTTGTGGTGGCTTCTAATTCTATAGTTCATAACATTTTCCTTTTTAAGGGCTTGAACCCACAACATGAGCCACCTTTGGACACTAAATTACAAAATAAACAAAAATCATTTATAATAAACACAATTCATTTATATTTGATTCAGGTTGAAAAGTCCTCTACTTTTAGCCTCTTATGGCCCGCAGCAGTGTCCTTCACTGTCCTCTTTCTTGCCATGAACATATTTCCTTCTTATTGACACAAAAAATTCCAAAGAACCCTGATTTGTTGTCAGATCAACCAATTAGATTTGTAGTGAAACAAATATTTTAAGAATGGGTTAGTAAAAGTAAAAGAAGATTTAATACTGGTGAATGCAAAGTTCTACATGTTTTAAGTAAAAATAAGCAGGATACCTATTTTTCAAATGGGAATAGACTTAGCAAAACAGAGTAGCAAAAGGTTATAGGCAAACTTATAGATAGCAAGAAAAGAATTGGGGCGCAATCCGATATACGGCGTAGTTTGCGGCGCAAGTGAGGGAACGCCCGCAGTTTCAGCTCGCATCTCGAGCTATCCAATATACGGCGCCGTCAGATGCTAATGTGCCGTAAGTCCGATAAACCAGCGATGTCCAGAAATCTGCGCAAGTACAAATTTCTGGCATTGCCAGTGACTTGCGCCACGTTAGAAACTGTCGGCGCCTACAAAACCTGACTAAAGTATAAAATCACCCGCACTGTCTAACACGCCTCCCTAACATAGCCCGACACGTCTAACACGCCTCCCTAACATAGCCCGACACGTCTAACCCTCTATCCGCTATCCCCCCTCACTAGCCTAACAATAAAATATGTATTAACCCCTAAACCGCCGCTCCCAAACCCTGCCGCAACCTAATAAAATTATTAACCCCTAAACCGCCGCCAGCTATATTAAATCTATAACCCCCTAAAGTGAGCCCCTAACACCGCCGCCATCTACCACCTAACACCTACCTACCCATCTATATTAAATTATTTAACCCCAAAAATACTAAACTATCCCTACCACTAAACCTAAGTCTAACCCTACAAATAGCCCTGAAAAGGGCTTTTTGCGTGGCATTGCCCCAAAGTAACAGCTCTTTTGCCAGCCCTTAAAAGGGCTTTTTGCGGGGCATGCCCCAAAGAATTCAGCTCTTTTGCCAGCCCTTAAAAGGGCTTTTGGCGGGGCTTTGTCACAAAGTAAACTGCTCTTTTGCCTACAATCTACATCCCCCTACACAGCGGCCACCTATAAAAAATGTATTAACCCCTAATCTAATCCCCCTACACCGCCGCCAGCTATATTAACTATATTAACCCTAATTATATTAGGGTTAATATAGTTAATATAGTTATTATATTATATATATTAACTATATTAACCCTAATTATATTAGGGTTAATATAGTTAATATCGTTATTATATATATATATATATATATATATATATATATATATATATATATATATATATATATTAAGTATAATAATCCTATCTAACTCTAACATCCTAACTAAACTCTTATTAAAATAAATCTAATATTAATATTATTAATTAAAATATTCCTATTTAAATCTAAATACTTACCTATAAAATAAACCCTAAGATAGCTACAATATAATTAATAATTACATTGTAGCTATGTTAGGGTTTATATTTATTTTACAGGTAAATTGTTAATTATTTTAACTAGGTATAATAGCTATTAAATAGTTATTAACTATTTAATAGCTACCTAGTTAAAATAATTACCCAATTACCTGTAAAATAAATCCTAACCTAAGTTACAAATACACCTACACTATCAATAAATTAAATAAACTACAAATATCTATCTAAAAATACAATTAAATAAACTAAACTAAATTACAAAAAAAAACACTAAATTACAAAAAATAAAAAATAATTGCAAGATTTTTTAAGCTAATTACACCTATTCTAAGCCCCCTAATAAAATAATAAAGCCCCCCAAAATAAAAAAAAATTCCCTACCCTATTCTAAATTAAAAAAAGTTCAAAGCTCTTTTACCTTACCAGCCCTTAAAAGGGCCTTTTGTGGGGGCATGCTCCAAAGAAAACTGCTCTTTTGCCTGAAAAAAAAACCACAATACCACCCCCCAACATTACAACCCACCACCCACATACCCCTAATCTAACCCAAACTCCCCTTAAATAAACCTAACACTACCCCCCTGAAGATCTCCCTACCTTGTCTTCACCACACCGGGCCGAACTCCTCATCCGATCCGGGCGATGTCTTTATCCAAGCGGCAGCAAAGTCTTCTTCCATCCGGCAGCATCTTCCATCAAACGGCATCTTCACTCTTCATTCGTCGCTCCTCCGACGTGGAGCATCCATCCTGGCCGACGACGTCATCCATACCGTTAAATGACGTCATTCAAGATGGCGCCCGTCGAATTCCGATTGGCTGATAGGATTCTATCAGCCAATCGGAATTAAGGTAGAAAAATCTGATTGGCTGATTGAATCAGCCAATCAGATTCAAGTTCAATCTGATTGGCTGATTGGTTCAGCCAATCGGATTGAACTTGAATTTTAACATGTAGCTTAAAAAAAAAAAACTACGGCAGAAATATACTCGCGTAACTTCTAGGTTACGCCGTATATAGGATACCAAACCTGCGCAAATATTGGTGTCGCCAGCTTTTGTGGGCGACGATTTTTATCGGATCGACCCCCCGGTGTGCAATGCAAAGAAGTGACTTTTAAAGCTAATAAGATACTATTATGGCAAGACAGGAAAGCATAATTGTATCACTATGTAAATCCCTTGTAAGACCTCATCTAGTGTATTCAGTGCAGTTCTGGGACCAATTTAAAAAAGGGGGCATCTTAAAAGGGGTGCAGATCGAGCAGGGTGCAGGGGGATGGTGCTGAGTTCCAGGAGCCTGACTAGGCCAGCAAGGTTTTGCCAGCCCTCCAGTGTTTACCACATCTCCTTGACAAAATATGTATTGTCATGTACAATGTAGATTATTTTAAGTATTGTAGATATCTTAAAAGGTATTTGATGGTTGCTGGCTAATATTTTAAACAAAAACATTTTTGAAAAGCATCATTATATACAATTTACTCTATAGATATATACAATAATTTAAACAATATGCTTTGTACATGACTATGCATATCATTTAAACATTGATATTAATTTTAAATCATCCAATAGAAAAGGATAATTAGAATTTAAAATTAAAAACTTTCTTGCTATTGGCTGATTAAAATCAGCCAATAGGGATTGACTGATTTAAAATCAGCCAATCAGGATTAAGCGGTACCCCTATATAAAGGGGTTAGGTAGAGTAGGGTAAGTTTGTGTTGGGAGTTGTGACATTTTAGGGGTTAATAGGATAATATTTGCAGTGGATATGTGGCAGCAAAGGGGTTAATAGGATAGTACTTGTGGTGGGTATGTGGCGGTATAGAGGTTAATAGGATAGTACTTGCAGTGGGTATGTTGCGATATACTGGCTAATAGGATAGGTACTTGAGGTGGGTATGTGGTGGTATAGGGGTTAATAGTATAGTACTTGTGGTGGATATATGGTGGTATAGGGGTAAATTGTTTGTCTTTATGTAAGACATAATCTTTTCTTTCTCCATTAATTTCCATTCTAATGAACTTAAACTTACTGGCCTCTAGTTACCATGGACTGCCCTACTGCCATTTTGGTGGAAAGGCACAACATTTTGCTATTCTCCAGTTATCTGGAACAACTCCTGTCAGCAGTGATGAAATAGATCAGTTAATGTGGCAGCTATAGCATAGATCAAACTAATCATAGCTGCTATGATTACGGCTGTTTAGCTGAAACACGTAAGCATTACCTGCACAGCTGTTTGCCTTTTGTACTAACCAATTGTTTTTACAAACCATGGATTTATGGATTTATGGACTTTTAATACTGTTTTCACAACTGAATAAATGTTACGTTTTATTTAAACCCGGCTGTTGCTCTGCTCTTCTGTTTTTCAACATACACATATTAACACATAAATACATATCTATATAAGCATATACATATATATTTAAAATTGCTGCCCATCTCTACATGACTTTTACTGTTTCACACTACAGGAACATTTATAAGTGTCTTGAGAAGGTTTTTCAGGCTTAGTTGGGGTATATCTAGCGTCTAAATCAATTTCTCCTCTTTGGAACATTAATTTGTTTTGAGTTTTTTTTTTGCTTTGTTTTTTGTTACAAGCTTTACAGGTTTCTCTTTTCAAACCTGCATGCTTTGGACAATTAGCAATATCTTCAGCTGGATGACTATTTTTTTTTAGTTAGTGATTTTTCAGAAATCATCAATAAAGAGATTATAGCCCATCTCATTGTCCTAATCCAAATAATTAATTTGATGGTCTCCTACTTAATTTAGATATTGTTAGAGCATTAGAATTCTACTTTCAAATTGCAAAGGTTTTTAGATAATACTTTAATCCATGTAAAAGTCATAGGGCCACAACTGTTTATTTTACAGCTAAATCTCTAGATTACCAAGTTTTACATGGAGGCAGGATATTTTTGTTTTTCCAAAACACATTATTGCCTTTTTTCTAGATCAGTTTCTTCTTCTAGATTAAGGCAGCAATACACTTTCTCTAAAATATATTAATTTGATATTTTTGGTGAGAAAATTCCGTAAGGCAGCAGTGTCTGGTAATTAGGTGCCTACCTAAAAAAATGAAATAATGTCCCACCGAATTACTTGTGGACTCCACAGATTGAATTTTAGTTCCCAGGAATAATGGCTCATGGACTCTCACCACCTTATGAAAGAAAACAAAATTCCTGCTTACCTGATAAATGAATTTCTTTCATGGTGGAGTCCATGAGACCTGCTCATTTTAAATTTTCTCCTTATTATTTTCTTTTCTGGTGGCAGTTAAAGCTTTGGGAATCGTTGCTTTCCTTCTAATGCCCAGATGTTGAATCCCAGAAGTAATGACTTTTGGACTCTCACAACCATGAAATAAATTAATTTATCAGGTAAGCATACATTTTGTTTTTATATCAAACTAGAAGTTTTCTGTGGAAAAATTGCAAATGTGATATACAGTGAGTTACTGGGTGTCCCTTAATTCATCAACATTTTAACTTATTTTGAGAATGGTTTTGATGACCTATACCAGATTCTCTATACAGCAATAAGATGCTATTATGTGTTGATGAGTATAACAATACAGGAAAATATCTACACATGTGATTTCTCTTGCTGTTTCCTTCTTTCCCTTCAACAATTTAAATATGCCCAGAGAAGCAATAGTAAGGAATTATGAAGTTAATTTACTTGGTCTTACCCAGAATCCCCTGCACAAGTGGAAAGTGATCTGTTGTGCAATCATATAAACCTAAGAAACTAACACCTAGATTACGAGTTTTGCGTTAGAGGCTGTGCGGTGCTAACGAGCAGTTTATGCTCACCGCTCACTTACAGACAGCGTTGGTATTACAGGTTTTTACAAACCAGACAAGAAGTGAGCGTTGAGCAAAATTTTGCTCATTACCGCACTCCAATACCAGCGCTGCTTACGTTAGCGGTGAGCTGGTGTAACGTGCTCATGCACGATTTCCCCATAGGAATCAACGGGGAGAGCAGGCTGCAAAAAAGTCTAACACCTGCAAAAAAGCAGCGTAAAACTCCTTAACGCAGCCCCATTGATTCCTATGGGGAAATAAAATTTATGTCTACACCTAACACCCTAACATGAACCCCAAGTCTAAACACCCCTAATCTTATACTTATTAACCCCTAATCTGTCGCCCCCGACATTACCGCAACCTACATTATATTATTAACCCCTAATCTGCCGCTCCGGACACAGCCGCAACCTACATTATACTTATGAACCCCTAATCTGCTGCCCCCAACATCGCCGACACCTACATTATATTTATTAACCCCAAATCTGCCTTCCCCAATGTCGCCGCAACCTACCTACACTTCTTAACCCCTAATCTGCTGCCCCCCACGTTGCCGCCACTATAATAAACATATTAACCCCTCCCGCATCGCAAACATTAGTTAAATATTATTAACCCCTAATCTGCCATCCCTAACATCGTCAGCACCTACCTACATTTATTAACCCCTAATGTGCAGAAGTCTTCATCCAGACGGCATCTTCTATCTTCATCCATCCGGCACGCAGCATCCTCTTCCAACGAAGTCTTCTTACTAAATGACGGTTCCTTTAAGTGACGTCATCCAAGATGGCGTCCCTTCAATTACAATTGGCTGATAGAATTCTATCAGACAATCGGAATTAAGGTAGAAAAAATCCTATTGGCTGATGCAATCAGCCAATAGGATTGAAGTTCAATCCCATTGGCTGATCCAATCAGCCAATAGGATTGAGCTGGCATTCTATTGGCTATTCCAATCAGCCAAAAGAATGCCAGCTCAATCCTATTTGCTGATAGGATTAATTTAATTATAGTGTAGTGTTAGGTGTTAGTGTAATTTAGGTTAGGTTTTATTTTACAGGTAAATGTGTCTTAATTTTAACTAGGTAGTTATTAAATAGTTAATAACTATTTAATAACTATTCTACCTAGTTAAAATAAATACAAACTTGCTTGTAAAATAAACCCTAAGCTAGCTGCAATGTAACTATTAGTTATATTGTAGCTAGCTTAGGGTTTATTTTATAGGTAAGTATTTAGTTTTAAATAGGAATAATTTAGTTAATGATAATTATTTTTATTTAGATTTATTTAAATTATATTTAAATTAGGGGTGTTAGGGTTAGGGTTAGACTTAGGTTTAGGGGTTAATAACTTTAATATAGTGGCGGCGACGTTGGTGGCGGCAGATTAGGGGTTAATAAATGTAGGTAGGTGTCAGCGATGTTAGGGACGGCAGATTAGGGCAGATTAGGGGTTAATAATATTTAACTAGTGAAGATGTCCGGTTCAGCAGATTAAGGGTTAAAAAATGTATTTTAGTGTTTGCGATGTGGGGGGCGTCGGTTTAAGGGTTAATAGGTAGTTTATGGGTGTTAGTGTACTTTTTAGCACTTTAGTTAAGAGTTTTATGCTACGGCGTTGTAGTGTAAAACTCTTAACTATTGACTTTAAAATGTGGTACCAGTTTTGACAGGAGAGGGTCTACCGCTCACTTTTTGTCAGACTCGTAATACCGGCATGCATGTCCCATTGAAAAAATAGGATACACAATTTACATAAGTGGATTTGCAGTATTTCCTAGTCTGGCCAAAAAAGTGAGCGGTACACCTGTACCTGCAAGACTCGTAATACCAGCGGGTGTTAAAAAGCAGCGTTAGGACCTCTTAACGCTGATTTTTAAGCCTAACGCACAACTCGTAATCTAGCCGGAATTTTTTTAAAAGAGGATATGTTCACACTTAAATGTAAAAAAGAGAAAAAAATGTATCATTGCTAGAATACAACTTCCTAAAAGGCACTGACAAATATAAAATAATCTATGTATATAGATGCAAAATTAAAAAAAATACAAATCAATGAAAAAGCAATATTAATGTCCCAAAATGGTAACGTATATGTAGGGAGGTTTCACAGTGTTATGCTTCCTCAATGAAATTGGCAGCGCAGCTGCATTAATTGAGGACCAGCCCAGAGGTATTCAGTATCACAGAAAGCTACAAGACAAACGATAGACAGTGATTCGATTCAAGACGTAACAACACTTTAATCAAGCTTCTTTAAAATATAAAAATGCACTAACTAGAAGTAAAATAAAACATTGCACATAAAAGAAGTCTGTATGAGACCAGTCCGTTCATTCCAGCTCGCCTCCTTGATATGGGTAAACAGGTGCTACCAATAACATTGTATTCGCTCAATAGTCCACAAGTTAGGATTGCTTTTTTTTCCTTATAGCGGATAGTGTAACTTGGAAGTGTCTTTACCTCCAACGGTTTTGGACATAAACCAGTCCGCTAGGTTACAGATGCCCTATAGGACTTCCCAAGCCTGACGTGTTTCGTCTGCCTATACCTGCAGACTTTCTCAAAGGCATACTATGACTGGATTGTAGTAAAGTTAAACGATATCCAATGTGTAAATCACGCCTCTATGGTATTGGACATTACTAAAAACCAGGCATTATAAAAAGTGATACGTGAATTAACCTTAATATACAACTGAAATATAACCACATTTATAGTTTAGGTATCATATCACCATTGTATACGGATTTGCTTACATTCATATTATCTATTTATATTCCTTAAAATTTTGCTAAAAAATATATCAATTATATAAAAGAACTGGACTTAAAATACTTTATAAAATATATCATAAAGATAAAAAATAAATTTTAGTCTCTTGATTATTTATATTTATTAGATTGAAAATCCATGTCAATAATTAACCCTCTAGGGTAAAGAGATTTTAACTGATATATCCAATAAGATTCTTTTTTTCGCAACTTTAATAATCTGCTTTGGTGATCCATAGGTTTAATCTATAACCTGAATGGATTAATTTTCGGCAGAACTGTGATGGCATAACCAATGTTTCATTGTACTTCTAGTAAGTGCATTTTTATGTTTTAAAGAAGCGTGATTAAAATGTTATTACGTCTTCAATCGGATGTGCGCTGTCTATCTTTTGTCTTGTACACTTAAATGTACATGAAACCAAATCTATATATTTCATGATTCAGATAAAGCATACAACTTTAAACATCATTCTAATTTACTTCTATTATACATTTTTCATCATTCTCTTGGTATCTTTTGCTGTAAAACAGGGACATAAGCTCAGAAGCATGCAAGTATCTAGAGCACTATATGGCAGCAGTTTTGCAAGAAACTGAAAGAATGTAATCCATTTGCAAGATCACTATAAGGCAGCACTATTTCCTGCCATGTTGTACTTCAGACACTTACCTAGGTATCCCTTCAGCAACAAATTCGCTGAGAATAAAGCAAATTTAAAAATAGAACGAAGTAAGTTGGAAACTTTTTTTGTTTTAATGGCATGCTGTCTGAATCACAACATCATTTTTATCAGTTTCATATATCTTTAAGACACAATTTAATAGAAAAACATATGAGCGTAGTTAATTATTCTGCTTTTGCTTCTATAAAAATGGAAAAAAATAGTTAAGGGTCAGTTTTGCTGGCTCTAGGGGGAGAAAATGAATTAGGAAAAATAGATGGTGCATAACAATCTAGGGATGATCAGGGTAAGAAAATGTTTGGTCAACTGTCAAATTAAACAGGTTAAGAACAAATATTCAGCTAGATTACGAGTTTTGCGTTATGAGTGAAAAAGCATCATTATGCTTCATTATGCTGCTTTTTCCCTAACGCCGCTATTACAAGTCTTGTTGGTATAGGTGTACCGCACACCTTTTTGGCCGTCACGCAAAGTCAGTACCGCACTTTTACAAAAGTCCTTTTTCAATGAGACTTTCATAGCTCCGGTATTACGAGTTTGCCTGGGAGGCCAAAAAGTGAGCAGTACACCCTATACTGACAAGATCCGTACCGCCATCTAAAGTCAGTAGTTATCAGTTTTACGTTACAAAGCTGTAGCATAAAGCTCATAACTAAAGTGTTAAAAACTACATTAACACCCATAAACTACCTATTAACCCCTAAACCGAGGCCCTCCCGCATCGCAAACACTAAAATAAAATTATTAACCTCTAATCGGCCGCTCCGGACATCGCCACCACTAAATAAAATTATTAACCCCTATTCCGCCACTCCCCGACATCATCGGCACTATAATAAACCTTTTAACCCCTAAATCACCACTCTCCCACATCGCAAACACTATTTAAAGATTATTAACCCCTAATCTGCCGTCTGCCCACACCGCCGCTATAATAAACCTATTAACCACTAAACCCCAAGCCCCCCACAGCAAAATATACTTAATTAACCCCTAAACCTCTGACCTCCCACATCACTAACTCTACATAAATATATTAACCCCTAAACCTAACCCTAACGTAACCCTAAGCCTAAATCTAACCCTAACCCTAACACCCCCTAACTTAAATATAATTAAAATAAATCTTAATAAACCTTACAATTATTACCTGTAAAATAAAACCTAAGCTAGCTACAATATTATTAATAGTTACATTGTAGCTATCTTAGGTTTTATTTTTTTTCACAGGTACATTTGTATTTATTTTAACTAGGTAGACTAGTTAGTAAATAATTATTAACTATTTAATAACTACCTAGCTAAAATAAATACAACGCTACCTGTAAAATAAAACCTTTGTAATTTTCTAATTTACAAAAAATAATAAACACTAAATTACAAAAAATAAAAAACAAAATTATCAAAAATAAAAACGAATTACTACAAATTTAATAGCCCTATAAAAATAGAAAAGCCCCCCAAAATAAAAAAACCCTAGCCTAAACTAAACTGCCAATGGCCCTAAAAAAGGGCCTTTTGTGGGGCATTGCCCCAAAGAAATCAGCTCTTTTACCTGTAAAAAAAATACAAACACCCCCAACAGTCAAACACACCACCGAAACGACCAACCCCCCCAAATAAAAACCTGTCTAAATAAACCTAAGCTAACCATTGCCCTGAAAAGGACATGTCAGGGCACAGGTAAATACATATATATATATATATATATATATATATATATATATATATATATATATATATATATATATATATATATATATATATATATATATATATATATATATATATGTCAATAGGACAGGGAAATGTGTTTATGTATGAAACCATATTTTTATCAGATCTGATGTCAGGATTTGATTCACAAAACCCCCACAAGTTTGAATAAACATTTCAGGACTAAACTGCAGACAGGATGTCTCCAGAGGCTTGACACTAAAGCATTTGCTCACTAGATGAAAATACAAACATGTTTTACCATAATTGAGAGTTAACATAGCCTTTGAAGCCCACTTCCTGCTATAAAAAAACAGTATTTTGATGCATAGATCAGGATACCATTTGTTTTTCAAAGTGGAAATGTGTGATAAACTCCCTACTCCTCACAGAGGAACCTGTTAGTCTAGTTTCAAATGACATGTTTTGTGAGAATGTCAGCATTACTCTCAGATACAAAAAGACCCCATGTGGTGAGTTAAAGACGAAGAGTCTGGGGAGGATAACACAGAGAAAGCACATGGCTCACAATGAAATTTTAAAACAACCATGTTATAGGCAAGTAGAATACACTTCAGCATTATAAGAAAATATATATATTTTTAATGGATATGTGACGGTCTTTTATATGATAATAAATTTAAACTCATGAATATATATTGAAATTAAACACATTATATTAAATAGATAATTGCTGCATGGGATATTTATATAGGAAATAAATTCAGAATTAGTATAGATTAAATAACCATTTTAATAATCCCATATTTGAAGTGCATATATATAACATACATTTTCTTTTTTTCAGATGGATCATAGAGGAGTGCATTTAGGCAGAACTATTGGAAATATGAAATAGGCTGTTATCTGTATAGAAATGCCAGGATACTGATAAAATTGTAAGGCATTTTAAGCTAATAATTAGCAGTATAATTATTTTAATGTAAAGTAAATTAAAAAGAATTAGATGTTTCATATTAAAATAAGCAGGGAAAATGACAAAATATGATCCATGTGTATTTGAACATGTGACTTATTAATGCTAGGTATTATATTATATTAAATATAAACAATATAAGAAGATATTTGAAATGTAGCAAAAATGAATGGTAAGACTATGTTTATGATTGGTTGCTGCCCCCTGGGGGATTAAAACTGGTATGACAGTCAAACAAATTAACTTTTTAAAACACATGCAAATCCAAATAGCCAATCAATTGCTTCAACTCTAAGGGCGGACCAGGGACAAGCACGAGGGCCAATCCGAGACAAGGTTTCCATTTGGGCGTTTCCAATTTCATCAGTGAGGAGAACCCATATAAAGTGATTGCAACAGAGAGAGAGTTTTCTGCTGAGCTAAACTTGTAAACTGGTTCCTGTTGGGCGTGAAATACCATTTACTCAAGCAAAGCTGATCTATTCTTCTCATTGACTGCAAATTATACTTATTGGTATTTTCTGAGGTGAAAATATTCCTATCAAGGAATATTGGATATTGATTTGGTACTCTTTTTAGTAATGTATTAAGAGATTGCTATAACAAATAGATTTAAAGAGCAGATTGTACTTTTAAACTGTGTGTCATTGTTTTGGATAGTTCTTGGCTGGCCTGTTTGTATGCAAAAACAATTTAAAATAAGCATTCATTGTTGCTGGGTTTGGCAGAGTCAGAGAAATAAATTGTATTTTAAATTGGTAGTCACAGCCTATATATTGTTTAAATTTGTATCTGGTAGGCTAAATAACTTATCTGTGCAAGTTCTGATATTGTAAATGAATATTGTATTAGGATAAATTGCAGTTAAATAGCAGAATATATATATTATCCTATTGATTATAAGCACTGTTAGAATTGTATCGCTTGGATGTTAAAAGATAAATATTTTAGTCTCATTGTGTAAACTGAATGAAAGGCTATTTGTAAATAAGGCTGGTTTTAAAGGTAAGCGTGTATGAACTTTGCATAGCATATTAAAATAGTTTTCAAGCGCATATAATATTGTGTCATAATCTGGTATTGCAAATATATTTCAAAATGTTCATGGATATTAACTAAATAAAAGAATTCAGGTATTTATATTAATTGTATGGTTTCTAGTAGATGCATGTTGGTTAAGGGTTTCTATTTTTAAGGATAATTATTATTTGTATTGTGTTATAACCCTGCCATAAGCTGATGTATTATTTGGAGAGCACTACTTAGATTTTCATAAATATACTGACATATTGTATGGAGGCACTTGCTGAGATTTATTAAATTCATCATTATGATATCATATATTTGTAGTAAATAGAAATTATTATAAAAGAGAGAAAAGGTTTCATATTTCGATATTAATATTTTAAAGATATAATTTTTGAAAAATTTAAATATTGATTTTCATATTTCGAGATTGATATTAATATCTTGAAATATTATTAAAGATTAATTTTTGAAAAATTAATAAAAATATAAATTTTTCATATTTCAAAATTAATCAAACATATAAAATTTTCATATTTTCAAAATTAATCAAAAATATTAATTTTTCATATTTCGAAATATTAATTTTTCATATTTCAAAATTAATATTATTATTTATTTTTTTTTAAAAAAGAAATATATTATTATTTTTTTTCTCTCTTTTTATTGGCAAAAATTGTATTAGCGTTTTAATTTAACTAAATACTAAACCAATATAATATTGTCTGTAGCCAGAAGTGACTCATTTAATTCTATACATAGCGATGAAAATGGTCCCATCACCTTACCCATTACTAAAGGTCAGGTCCTTAAGAAAGATATCTTAAGTTACATTAAAGGGAAGTTTAATATTGCGGGTGAATTAAATGATTTTATGGATATGCTTGAAACTAGGGCTAAAAATATTACCGTTAATAATAATATGTGGAATGAAGAGAATGAATTCTTCCAAGAATTATTAATGATTAATCAATGCAAGGCTCCCAAAAAGCGAGACGAACTAATACTAAAATCTTGGACCCTTTTAATATGCATTATTGACGAAATGTCGTTTTGTGTCATAGACAAACGATTGCAAATACAGGAGCTAGAAAGTAGTATTCGTTCCTCACGCAGATGCGAAGAGGATTTAAAAATAGCCAAAAATAAAATGGATGAATTCGCCCAAAACCTAACCGCCTTAGATAAGCATAACATAGACTTACTCGCACAGATACAAGAATTAAATAAACAGCTTGCGCAAAGCCAGAGAGAATTAAGTGATTTAAAAAGGTCATATCGCCATAATGAAAACCCTTATATTAACAGTGAGAATAATGCAGATAATGCTAACTCCTTTAGCGAACGCGTCAGGGACGAGGTACAAAAATATGGAACAGTATAGACAAATGACCCCTAATGGGTCAGAAATAGATTTCCCAAATAGGCAGTCACCTCATGATATAAATCCAGAGGACTGCTGTAACGCAGCTGGTGCGGGGGATGGAAACTCTAATAGAGAATCCCAAAATAAGTCTGATAAGGTATATGATTCCCATAAAATAGTCACCTTCATACAACGTGCAGTACCTATATTCTCCAATAAGGGAACAAAATCTGTAATTGATCATTTAGAGGCTTTTGAAAATGCATTAGCTATAATGAATGTTACAAGTGAGAAATTGAAAATTGAATTTCTGCCTTGGGTATTTGACAGTAAACATCACAAATTCTTTGCTTCACTAAAGGATATGAATATTCATTCCTGGAGTGGGATAAACAACAATGCAGAAAGGAATTCGGGCAATATCGCACTAAAACTGCCACAAAAATACCGGTATATGGTTTAAAGTGTAGTGCGAATCAAAGTCCCATTGAATTCCTTTCTGAATTGAAAAATGCGTACAGTATGGCTGAAGATAATGCCAGATTTGATGGCTCAGAATTTGTAAATTTATTTTTTGAAGCACTGCCTACACCCATCAAAATTAACTTAGCTAGAGATTTTGATGAGGACTGCTCATTGGAATGGCTGATCAAAGAGAGTACAAAATTATACTCTATTCAGCAGTCCAGTGAGCAGGGGGTTAAAAAGGAATCAAAACCCAAAATTGTGGCAGAAACTAGGGTGTCACCTAACCCCCTCAATTTGGAGTCTAAAAAGAAAACCTACGCGGAAGTGGCCAGTCAAAACAGGCCATCTCCACAGAGGTTTAACTCTGACCCCTCCCCTACACAGGTTGAGGTGCAGGGAGACTATAACCAAAGTGGGGGACATAATCAGGTAAATAATTACTCACAAAGAGAATACTCACCAAATAATTGGTATCCGTGCAAGGGTAGATACAATAGACAGCAAAGATATTCTCAGGGTAACCAGACACCTCAGGTATATAATGCTCCCCAAAGTACTAATACTGAACAAGCTGAACCCCAGGGGCAACCACGCCAGAATAGAAATAGCGGACCTGATTCTGAGGGAACCCAATGGTCCAGGAATCATTATCATGGGGCACCAAGAGATAGGCCCAGGGGTAGAGGTAACTTGTACAATCAGGTAGATATGCTGTTTACCCAGTTAAATCAGTTGAGCGAACTATTCGCTAATATGAGTCAACTTTCTACGGCTCAGCAACTGAACAATACTTTTTTAGGGGTACAGCCAGTGGTCAGCAGTGGACCACAGGCATAGTCATAAATACTGCAGCATCACCTGAGAGGGAGGGGAGAGATATACAAAATGTAATGATAAATGTCAATGGTACTGATCATGTTCTCTCCCCACAGACTGGAAACGGACAATTTAACTGTGATGACGAGCAACCTCGGCCTGAAAGCATTAACCAATCTTTCCCTTTGCAGCACTCTCTTAACCTTGTTTCCACAGATGCAGTACACAAGAATCCAGCCGACCCTGTCATAGAGGAGACCGGTAGGTATGAAACTTCTTCTGCATCAGAAAACATGGAGAATTCAGGTAACACGTGGCGAAGCCCACAGATGTATGATAACGCCAACTTTATGTGTGAAATGGTAGAAACTGCAGGGAGATATTATGTATTGGCTGAACTACAAGATTCAGTCTCCAACCCTATCATGGGATTAATGGACACCGGATCTCAGGCAACTATCTTATCCCACAGGTACTGCACACAGTTAAATGAGCTAACACCCCACAAACCTAAAATAAGAGAATTTGACAGTTCTCTAATAGGTGTTGGGGGTGACTCCCTAAATGTTTACGGTACTGCCTGGTTAAAATTTAAACTGGGGAACAGGGTCATAAGACACCCTGTCATTATAGTGGATCTGCCAACTGATCGTTTAATTATTGGTAGCAGTGGCGTATTTAGGTTTTGTGCTGCCCTAGGCAATCAAAATTCTGCTGCCCCCCTAGGTTTTAGGCTGTTTTTCGGCTGTTTTTCGGCCACAATCATTTTTAGTCAGGGTATAATGTGACTTTTTTTAAGATTAGGACGCAAGGAAGGAACAATTATTTCCAATGTTGTTAAAGTTCACAACTTTTTCCCATTCACACACATATGTACGCACACACACAAACATACATTCACACATTTACACACACACACACATACATATTTACACACACACACAAAACATACATTCACACTGTCACATTAACACACCCACTTACACACACACATACACATATTTACACACACAAACAAATTCACAGATTTACACACAAACACAGACACAAACATACATTCACACATTTACACACACACACACACACAAACATACATTCACATCGTCACATTAACACACACACATATTTACACACACATACATACATTTACACACAAAGACACATACACACACACAAACATACATTCACAGATTTACACACACAAACATACATTCACACATACAAACATACATTCACACTGTCACATTAACACACACACATACATTTACACACAAACACACATACACACACACAAACAAACATTCAGATTTACACACACAAACATACATTCACACATTTACACACACACAAACATACATTCACACTGTCACATTAACACACACACATATTTACACACACATACATACAGTTACACACATATACACACACACAAACATACATTCACAGATTTAAACACACAAACATACATTCACACATTTACACACATACATTCACACTGTCACATTAACACACACACATACATTTACACACAAACACACATACACACACAAACATACATTCAGATTTACACACAAACATATATTCACACATTTACACACACAAACATATTTACACACACACATTCACACTGTCACATTAAAACACACATACACATATTTACACACACACAAACATACATTTACACACAAACACACATACACATATTTACACACACACACACACACACACACAGAAACATACATTCACAGATTTACACACAAACATACATTCACACATTTACACACACACATTCACACACACAAACAAACATATTTACACACACACAAACATACATTCTCACACATTTAAACACACAAACATACATTCACACAATAACATATATTCACACATTTACACACAAACATACATTCACACATTTACACACAAACATACATTCACACATACACACACACACAAACATACATTCACACATTTACACACACACACAAACATACATTCACACATTTACACACAAACATACATTTACACACACACAAACATACATTCACACATTTACACACACAACAACTTTATTACTGCTCTGATTAAGGTGGTGGGCAATAAACTAATGATAATGCAGTGTGTTGCATGCAATTGCAAGTATAACAGGCAGGCTGGCAGGGATAAGGTTAATAAAATCTGTGCAACTGCAGACTACAGATCCGTCACAGTACAAGTGTAGGGGCAAGCTAACGACTTCTGAGATAAAGATTTTTATTTATTCCCTGGTTAAGGCTGAGAGCAGAAAGAGAGACATCAATCTGCAGAGACAGATCCCTGGCTGAACGGCTGTTTACTTGGAATTCTCCTGCTGACATTTTCTTAAAAAGCATGTTTTTTTCTTACCAGCCTCCCTGTGTGCCTGCCTGCTGCTGCTGCCTCTCCTAGCCCTCTTCCCGCGCGTGCAGATAAATAGGAAGCTGGGAGGAAGTGATGAGGGAGCAGGAGGTCAGTGTCTTGTTCTCACTCAGTCACTTCCTACCAGCCAGCAGTGCACAGATCTCGGAAGCCCCTGTGTTCAGATTCCACTCCATAGTAGGCAGCCAGCAGCATCTGTCTCTTCTGCATACAGCGACTGTAAGTGGATACTCAGTCTCACAGCCGCTGTATGCAAGACAGTATGAGTATGTCTCCTGAGTCCTATAATAAAACATATATAGCACAATTTTTTTTTTCTTCCATGATGCTTTATTTAGTTTGTCTGACTGACTGTAGAGTGAGAAAAAATGCCGCCCCTCCCAAGCTGCCGCCCTAGGCCTGTGCCTTGTCTGCCTAGGCAGTAATACGCCCCTGATTGGTAGTGATCTCCTGAAGCGATTAAGCACCATAATTGATTGCATAAATAATGTAATTTGGTCACAAGTTAAAAGGCCTATCAATTATGAAAAATCTGGTATATCTCGCACCCGACATAGCTGTCACATGGTGGAAGAGAAACCAGATGCTGTGGAGATTCATTTCAGGAATAACTCTGTACCTGAAATCACTATCCTACAAATAGATGATCAGACTCCTTTAAGTGGCTCTTATGGTAATACTTTTAAAATTTCGCCTGGAAAGATAGCGAATATTTCTCTAGATGGCGATGTATTAACCATATCTCTCCACAAGGGGGATCATAGAATCCCTAAGGGGGGAGGCCACGCTCAATACCTCACAGGGATTGAGAGAGTTAAAGAGGATCTATTTATCCCTATACAAGTGCATGACCTTGGTAAAACCAAATATGCTAAATTAAACCTAAAACAGGAAGCTAGCTATATAAGCGAAGGTTTATTAGCGCAAATAGCTGAACCTAAAGTGATTAAATATCTTTCTCCCCAAGACCACTGTGTCCACAACCTGGATAACAGATCTGAAAACTATAACATCACAGCTAAGTGCTTATTATCTATCTCTATTGGTAATAAGTCAGTGAAGCACCTGTTTTTAGTTTTAAATACTCCCCATAATCAAATATACATTGGCAATGATATCTTACATAGATATGCCATACAAATAGATTTGATTAACTCTTGCCTCTGGAGCAGGTTAAAGGGGGACCCTGAAGTATTTCAGGATGAAAATGCAGCCCTGAAATCAAACCAGCAATTGCCATATGCTGTGAATATGCAGGTATCTAGCAATGTTATAATTCCTGCTGGGGCTGATAAATTTCTTTTACCCTTACAGGTAAAGATAGGTCAGAAATTAAAAACTTCTGAAACACTGATTTGCCTCTCCCATAGAACACAAAATCTGGGTGTCACGGTAACCTACACTCCTATGGTGAATATTGGAACTGTTCCAATACATATTATTGTGCATAACATGACCCCACAGGATATAACATTATCCAAGGGAACTACCATAGGATATGCACTGGAATCAAGTTATTACACTTTTGGATTCCAGAATAATGTAATTGGGCTAATACCTGAAGGATACTTAACATAAGAACAATTAATAGAACAATCCTTTGCATCTATGCCAGATGGTCTATTTAATATTCAGTCTATTTATCCCTTCAGCTTAGAGGAAGGCATCTGTAAAATTGAAGAAGCCTCTCTAGTGTTTGATCAGCCAATCAAACAGCAAGATTACCTCAATTCCCAGAGTCATGGGGGCAATGTAAACCATAATCAAGGGGATCTCACCTCTAGGTTGGAAGAAGCCTATGAAATAGGACAGCCTGAAATCTTTCCAGGATTTCAGCAAATAGTCGAAGAGCAAATATCCTTAGCTAACGGCTGTTCCAGCGATGATGAACGCCAACTGCTGCGAGAACTCCTGATGGAGTACAAGGATATTTTTGCTAAGGATTCTTATGACTGTGGTACTACAGACATACACATTGCAGGAATACAAACAGATTCCAATGCACCACCTGTCTTTGTTAAACAATACAGACTTCCTTTAGCCTTATACGATTCTCTTGCAGAGATCATAAGGAATTTGGAAGAAAGAGGTACTATCAGACAGGTACACAGCTCATATAATAATTCTATTCTAGGTGTTCTCAAGCCCAATGGACAATGGCATTTGTGTGCTCATTTAAGACAGCTAAACAAACTAGTGTACATGTCTGGCTGGCCTGTGCCATATATTGACCAATGCCTAGCACAAATGCAGGGATCCAAAATATTCACTGCCATTGATTGTGCACAGGGATATTGGACCATAAAGGTACATGAGGAGGACCAGTATAAGCTAGCATTATCCTTCCAAAAGGTCCAATATGCATTTCAGAGACTTCCTTTTGGATACATAAATTCTGGACATGAATTTGCTGTATTCATGCATGAGGCTATGCCTGATGCACTGGAAAGGGGGACATTATCCATGTTGATGATGTTTTAATCAAAAGCACAGACTTTGAAAAACACATCGCAGAGCTTAAACACGTCCTCAGCCAACTTAAAGGGGCAGGTGTCAAATTATCCCTACAGAAAGCTCAATGGTGCCACACTCGTGTAAACTTCTTGGGACATGAAGTTACTTCTGAAGGGCTAAATCCGCAGAAGAAAAAGCTGGAAGCTATAGTAAATTCTAAAAACACAACTAACTTAAAGGAATTGAGATCCTTCCTGGGTATGACAAATTACTCTTGCAAATTCATTGATAATTATGCAGAATTAGCTAAACCCCTACTACTTCTTCTAAAGAAGGACGTGAAATGGCACTGGAGTGAGTCTCAAGAGACAACCATCAGAGAGCTGAAGAGAAAACTCACTCAAGCACCTTGCTTAGCATACCCTGAAGGTGGTAAATCTTTCTTCTTAGAGACAGGTTACACAGATATAAGCATGAGTGCTGTTTTATACCAAAAGCATGATAATTTAAGCAAAGCCATTGCTTATGCGAGCAAAAATCTATCCTAAGTAGAAATAAAATTTAGCGATTGTGAAAAAGCCCTCTTATCTACTGTATGGGCTCTACAAAATTTCCGCAGCTATATACAGGGCGAGAAAATCATTGTGGAAGCGGCCCACCAGCCTTTGCTATATTTGCAAAGTGAGAGAATAAGAGATGGGAATTTGTCAAATAGCCGCATAACAGCGTGGACTATTTCCTTACAAGGCTGGCCTTTAGAAATACCCTACAAGCAAAATAAAAAGAACCCAGTCGCACAGGGGCTTGCTGAGCTCCACGACTGTACTGCTAGAGATCCTGGGGAAGAATTATCAGAAGATGATTTCCTGGAGGAACAATTGCTTTCCCCATATAAAATATACAATGAGGACCATTGTCAAACATTACCTTGGGTATATCTTGATGGTTGTTCTTACGATGCCACCATTGAAAATGAGCGCAGATTAGTCGCTGGCATTGGTATAACTGGGGCAAATGGATTCCCAAATATATCCATAGGTTTCAACATTGGACCAAGATCCAGTCAAGTTGCTGAACGAACTGCTGTTTTCAAAACCATTGAAATGGCTATTGAACATGATATTCATGAATTTGTGATCATAACTGACTCAAATTATGTGCGTGAGAGCTTTGTTGAATACCTGCCAACTTGGAAAAGAAATGGCATGCAGAAAAGCAATAACAAACCAGTCAAGCATGGCAAGTTGTTCTGCAAGATTGATAATCTGGTGGTATCCAATGATTTAACCATACACTGGAAAAAGACCAAGGGTCATTCCAAGGTTCTAGGTCCGGATAAGGAAGGCAATGACCTTACGGATTCATTAGCCAAAGAAGGAGCCATAACTGGAGAACTCCTTAATATTGACCATTTTATGGGTGCAATTCAGGTAGAAGCCATTACCAGAAACCAGGCCAAACAACAGAGTGAGCCTAACCTTGTACAATGGAGTCAGGATTCTCCTAGTGAGGACCTAATCACTAGTAAAATAGAAGACCCCATTGTAGGCATCTTCTATAAACACATAGAAGATCCTGAAAGCAACCCCATCTCAAAAGATGATTGTATTGGCAAAGAAGATCTTAGAATCTTAATGAAATCACGATCACAATTCAAGTTACAGCATGGTTTGTTAATTAGAACATCCAAAACTGGCATCCAGCAGTGGGTAGTACCCACCAAGTTCAGAGGTCTAATGCTTCAACATGCCCATGATGCTCCCACATCTGGTCATCGTGGTGCCAAACTCACGTATGAAATATTACGTGATTACGCTTTTTGGCCACACATGTTGAAAGATGTTCAAACCTACTGTCAAGGGTGTTTAATCTGCCCACAGTTCCAACCCACTACACCAACGCATAGAGCGCCATTGCAGAAAAGGGGGATGGTAATGCCATGGTCAGATATACAAATTGATTTTATTGTTCCGGTAATAAGGTCATCAAGAGGTAACAAATACATGTTAACCGTGACATGCCTGTTCACTAAATGGGTAGAGTGCATCAGTGCACCTAACAATAGTGCTGAAACATGCGCAGCATTGCTCATCAACCACGTATTTTCCAGATTTGGTTTACCCCAAAGAATCGAGTCAGATCGGGGGACCCACTTCACTAGCGAAGTGATGACCTAAATGTGGAAAATACTAGGTGTTAAAAGAAAGCTCCATATTGCTTATAGAGCTGCCTCAAGTGGTGGTGTAGAACGTTACAACCAGTCCATTGTTAAAATCCTCAAAAAGTTTGTGAGTGAAACGGGTAAAGACTGGGATGTAAAACTACCTCTAGTCCTAATGGCATTAAGAGCAACTCCAAGTAGTGCTACCAAGATAACACCTTTTGAACTGATGACTGGTAGAAGAATGGTTCTACCTCAGCATCTACTGTACCGTACATCAGACCAAAACTTGATAAATGCTGCCAATACACATCAATATGTGGAGAACCTAAGAAAGCACCTGCAATATGCCTTTGCATTTGCTCAAAGGAATTTAGAAAGAGCCACAACTGCCACTAAAACCTATTATGACCTCAAAACATCCAAAAAGGAATACGAAATAAATGATAAAGTTTATCTTTATAACTTTGGAAGAGATTAAGTTAGGGAGAAGAAATGTCTTCCCTCATGGAAAGGTCCTTTCGTCATTACTGACAAAATATCTCCAGTGGCCTATAAAATAAGGATCCCCAAAAATGAAAGTTTCATAGATAAATGGGTCCATATCAATCAATTGCGGGCATGTCATCACAGATCCCAACTACAAGTCATAGAGGGAGAATGAAGTGTCATATCCCCAAATGCACTAAAAGACATACTGTAGTTTGAAGATGACTGGCTCAAAAATAACAAACTTTCTACTTAAAGGACTGCCTATGATGTATACGGCCAATATCCTCACCGAGTACCACTGACTTTGATCCAATTCAAATACATGTGTCCTACATATATTTGAATTTGAAAGGGGGAATTATGTCAAGGCACAGGTAAATACATATTTAGATATATATGTATGTCAATAGGACAGGGAAATGTGTTTATGTATGAAACCATATTTTTATCAGATATTACTGGAATAAGGTTTAAATTCTGATGTCTGGATTTGATTCACAAAACCCCCACAAGTTTGAATAAACATTTCAGACCTAAACTGCAGACAGGATGTCTCCAGAGGCTTGACACTAAAGCATTTGCTCACTAGATGAAAATACAAACATGTTTTTTTTTTTTTGTTTGTTTTTTCAAAAAAGCTTTATTTAAAACTTTCAAAGATACAGATACAAAATTCAAAGGTATAAAGCAATTTGCAAATTGTTAACATAATATTCTCTGTTACGCTCAGCATAGAGCGAGTGTCCATACTTGTGCTGATGACATATGATTAAAGTCAATTTAATGATAATAGTTCTGGTAAAGTCCAGCATTGTTGCTAGGCAAGCTCTCTGTTGTCTGTGGTTTATTTTGGTATAGTGTCTATCTGGGTCACTTGCCGATTGCTGGGTGGATAGGCATATTGCGGGGTAAGCAAGCAAAACAACATCACTTAACAGGTTACAATAGACAGTACAGTGGCAACCTCAACCGGGCTTCTTCCCGGTCAAGCTTGTGGGAATTATTGTGGGTAATGGGGGTGAGTTGACGATGAACAGTGGTACAAGAGTGATGTCAGTCGAAGTCACAAGTCATTCAGATGTATCGAGGAGGTTCCGCTTATGCGTCTGTGGGTGTATCAGGCGTGTATTGCTTCCACATATTTAACATTAGCTCATGTGTTTCTATGGTACCTGATCTAAGGTGATGGTATCTCTCTAAGTGGAGCAAGTTTTCTACCTGCTCTCTCCATTTTATTACTGTGGGAACTACAACGGATTTCCAATGTTTTGGAATTAGCATTTTGGCACTGTTAATTAATAGGATAAGTAGGGTGCTTGCTATGGCATTAGACAGTTTTGGAACTCCCACAAATAGAAGGATTTGGGGGTCATTAGGAATTCTGTGGTCTGTAATGTCTGAAATTTGTTTGAGTACCTCCACCCAGAATGAGTCCAGCCTGTCACATTTCCACCATATGTGCGTTGGGTCCCCCACCTCCCCACATCCCCTCCAGCACTTATTGGAGGCCGTTTTGTAAATCTTGTGTAATCTGCTTGGGGTAAGATACCACCTAGTTAGGAATTTGTAGTTCATCTCCAACACCCTAGTGGAGATGGAGGATTTTTTGGTGATCTGGAAAGCTTTATACCAGTTCTTATGGTTTAAACTGATCCCCATCTCTCTCTCCCAGGCCCTGGTGTAGGATGGCAGTTGCGTCTCATCTTTAGTTGTTAATAGTTTATATAGGATGGATATAGCGTGTCTAGGTGTATTTTCCAGTAGGCAAAGGCCTTCGAATAATGTTATTTTTCTGGAGAAGTGCTGTTTATGTTGGTGAGTTGTGATAAAATGACGCATTTGTGTGTAGGAGTACCAGTTCAAGTGGATGTCTGGGTGGGATTCTACAATGTCGTCTAACGTTCTGAGTTTGCCCTCCTGGAAAAAGATTGCCACCGTACTATTTTTAATGTGTCTGCCTTTCTCTAGGTGTTTGTCTTTAATGGTCCAAGGGAGTGCAGGATTGTGGCAAAGTGAAAGCATTGGGGAGTATGTGTGCGAGATCTCTGTGGAGGTGGCTATCAGTCTGTCCCAAGTTGTGTAGAATTCGGTCAGTATTGGGTATTGGTGTATCCTATCAGGTCGGTGCTTGCCTTGGATCCAAGCTGTTGTTCCTACATTGCATACACCCAAGATGTGTCTGTCAATTTGAAACCATTGCTTGTGTTCGCTGTTTGCGCACCAGTCTAACAGTCTGTGTAGAGCAGTGGCATTTTTGTATGAGTGGACATCGGGGACCCCTAAACCGCCCTTTTCTCTGGGTAAGTACAGTGTTTGTTTTGTAATTCTCGGCTTAATCCCTTTCCATATAAATTGTGATTGTAAGCGGGTTAGGTAATGGAGTGGTAGGTGTATTGGCGTAGTCTGTAGTAAGTACAGGATCCTCGGTAGGACATTCATTTTTATTACATTTATTCTGCCCACCCAAGAGATAGATTTATTACTCCAGCTTGAGAGATCCGTTAGTAGAGATTCCTCTAATTTTTTGAAGTTGGCCAGAAATACAGTCTTTATGTCTGGTGCTAAATGTATGCCCAGGTATTTCAGTGTCGTGTTTTGTTTTTTAAGGGGACAGTTGGGAATTAATTGGTCTAATGTCTTGTCTTCATAGGATATGTTTATCATCTCTGATTTTGTGGTGTTAACTAAAAAGTTAGAGACCTGTCCAAACTCCCTAAACATCTGGATGACTTTTGGTATGGCCAGATCTACCTTCGTGAGGGTAAGGAGGATGTCATCCGCGTACAGAGCCAGCTTGTGCTCGCTGTGTCCTATAGTGACTCCTGTAACCTGTGTGTTGTTTCTTATTTTCTGAGCTAGTGGCTCTATGGATAGTGCGAAGAGCACCGGGGAGAGTGGGCAACCCTGTCTTGTCCCATTCTTAATATAGAATCTCTCCGAGAGTAGGCCGTTTACCTTTACTTTGGCCGTAGGGTGCGTGTATAGAGAGAAGACCTGATCTAAAAATTTATTGACGAATTTCATTTTTTGCATAGTTGCTTTTAGAAATAGCCAATTGACCCTATCAAAAGCTTTTTCGGCGTCAGTGGAAACTAAAACCGCTGGAATTTTGTTAACTTTGGCATAAGAAATAATTTGAAGGGCCTTTATCGTGTTGTCTCTTGCCTCTCTCCCCGGCACGAACCCCACTTGATCAGTGTTAATCAGTTTGGGTAGATAGAGGTTTATTCTGGTTGAAAGTATTTTTGCAAAGATTTTTATGTCTGAGTTTAGTAATGAGATTGGGCGAAAATGTTCTGGTCTGTCTGGTGTTTTTCCCGGTTTTTGTAGTACGGTTATGTGTGCTTCTAGCATGTTTTCAGTGAAACCTGTGGTGGGTGTGAAAGAATTGAATAGGTTTGCCAAGTATATTGCCAGATGGTCTATGTATTTTTTATAGTACTTCATGCTGAAGCCATCAGGGCCTGGGCTTTTCCCACTTGGCATGTCCTGAACTGCCTTTTTAATTTCGTCTATTGTGATGGGAGAGTCTAGCTTGTCAGTGTCTTCATTCTCAAGGGTGGGCAGGTCGAGATCTGACAAATATTTTTCTATGTCTTGTGGTGTGGTATGTCCTGGTATATTATATAGTGTGGAGTAGTATTGCCTGAAGACCTCCGCGATACTTTTACTATCTTTTTGTGCTCTTCCCTGTTTGTCTTGTATGTCTTGAACGTATGTGTTTAACTGTCGTCTCCGGAGAGCTCTAGCTAAGGAAGTGCCTGCTTTGTCCTGTACTTCAAAATATTTCTGTTTGAGTATAGCAGATTTCACTTGATGTTCCTTATTAAGGTGGTCCCTGAGGGACTGTCTGGCCTTAGTCAGGGATTTAAGTAATGTCTTGGACTGTGGGTCTTGTTTATGTTGTTCTTCCCAGTAGCCAATTTGTGAGAGTGTAGAATTTATAAATTGCCTTTTTTCCCTTTTCTCCCTAGCTTTTAAGGCCATGAGTTCCCCCCTTAATACGCTTTTATGTGCTAATACGCTTTTATGTGCCTCCCATAGTGTGGCTGGTGTTATTTCTTCTGTAGCGTTCTCTCTAAAGTAGTCTGTCAATGTTTTCTCTATCTCTATGCTAGTCAGCGCATGATCTAGCATATAATCATCAAGCCTCCAAATAAATGGTTTTTGCGGCAGTTCTGGCCACTCCACAACACACTGAACAGGTGCATGGTCCGACCATGTGATCTGTAGGATTTTAGAGTCTACTATCAAGGCTAGCCCTGTTTAGTCAGTGAATAAGTAATCAATTCTCGTGTATGAGGCATGAGGGTGGGAGTAGAAGGTGTAGTCCTTGGTTTTAGGGTTAAATGCCCTCCAGATGTCTTGTAGTCTTAGTTGTTGAAGGTGGTTTTTAACTGACCTAATAACTTTCTGAGGGGTGCTGGTGCTACCAGTGGATGTGTCTATGGAGGGATCTAGAGGTAGATTAAAATCTCCTCCAATGAATAGGGTTCCTTTAGCATGGACTAAGAGTGACTGGAAAATAGTCCTGAAGGTATGTTGCTGCTCTTTATTGGGTAAATAGATGTTTGCAAATGTGACCGGTTTATTAAATAAGAGACCTACTAATATTATGTATCTACCGTCCTTATCTTTCTCAACTTAGGTGGCCTGAATGTTTACTGAGTTTTTGAAAAGTATTCCCACTCACCCTGTCTTTGCTGAACCGGAGGCTAGGAATGTCGTCTTGTATTTGTGGCTTAATGTCTTTGGCTCTCTCCCCCTTTTGAAGTGTGTTTCTTGGATAAAAAGGATGTCCCCTGTGTTTTTGTACAAGTCCCTAAAGACTATAGATCTCTTTTCGGGGCTATTTAGTCCTTTTACATTTACTGTCGTCAGAGAGAGCGTGTGGGTGCGTGAAGTCATTATTTGTTGTTAATTTTGAGTATGCTGATGCGGCAAGGAGTACTTTTGCAAACAGGTGTCAATAATTATTAAAACAGTACAATCAACAGTGATCTATTATAGGCAGTGTAGCACAGTATTGATATGGAATAGCTGTAACCTGAAAAACAAAGCAATAAGGTTTTGACAAAATTGGTTTCTGATAACTGTCAATTGCAAACGAGTGATAGAATTGGCAGTTAGTATCAGAATTAACTATACAAGGAGTAGTATCCCCACCCCCAAACCATTTTAATAAAAAATACGAGTGATAAACAAAGTTAACCCTCTAAAAATAACAGATAATACGACCTTTAGCCTTATTGGAACATCAGAGAGGAATGTCCAGCCTATTGAAAAAGGCAATTCAATTGCCTGTGCAGATCCTTTCTTGTGAACTTGGGGGATCATGAGGTTGTAGAGTTCTTATGTGCGAGCCTTTTTCTTTACCAAATGCACGTTGATTGTCTCTCAGACCAAATGTTTCCTCTTCAGGCTCTGTTATGTTGAGTTGTAGGGCACTGTTGAAGTTGGAGAGGTCATCCAGATTTCTGAAAACTGCTGTGGTACCTCCTTTAGTTGCGATAACACTTACAGGGAAGCCCCATCTGTATGGAATATTTTTGTCCCTAAGGACTGATGTGATGAAGTGCAGGTCTCTCCTCTTCTGCAGGGTTGTAGGGCTTAGGTCAGCGAAGACCTGGATGTGGATACCAGCATGTGTAATCTTCTGTTTTTGCCTCGCATGTCTAAGAATTTCTTCTTTATCCTTGAAGTTGAGGAGCTTCAGTATGATGTCACGTGGGGGTGCTTTTGGTGGGGGTTTGGCTCTCAGGGCTCTGTGGGCTCTTTCAATATTTATGTCTGGGGCGCTGTTATTGCCTTTAATTGTTCTAAATAGATCTTGTAAGCATCCCTCTAATGCGGAGGGTTGAATTGATTCTGGTATGCCACGGATACGTAGGTTATTGCGCCTACCCCTGTTGTCCAGGTCTTCCACCTTGTCTAATAAATGATGTATTGTTTCCTGCTGGTCGTAGACCATTTTTGAGATGTGTTGGACATCATTATCTGTTGTGTTGTAATGCTCCTCCAGTGCTGTTACTCTGTTGGAGACTTTTGAAATGTCCTTTTTAAGCTCCCCATACCAGCTCTTCACTTCTCCCAATATTTCCTTAAAGTCCTCTTTAGTACACAGTGAATTAATGTCCTCTTTAGTTAAAATTTGTGTTGTACACGTGGAGGCAGGAGGTATAGGCTGGTCAGGCTGTTCTGTGGTTTTAACTTGTTCCATCTTTTGTGCTGAGACTATAGGATCTTGCAGTTTAAGAAATTGCTGTATTGGTTTTACTTTAGTAGGGATGTCTGGCTTAGCTGATCTGCGGCCTGGCATGGCCAGTCACAGGGGTTGAGAGTATTTGTTTTACTGTTTTCTTTCTGACCTTGGGTCCTTGTTCTTCCCCTGTCAGACTGCTGCTAATGACTTTTGATGTCTGTCTCCTAATATTATGCTCTAATTAGTGTGGCATTTCAGCGTGTACCCTTTACTTATAGTCCTTGTATGTGGGCCTGAGGATCGCTGCTGGGGTTAACACTGCTGCGTGGCGGAGTTTGGGTGTTAGGCTTATAGCTGCCTAGATTTTATGTGGCCCCCTTTTGTATTCTTCCTGGTTATTAGCCGTTTAGTTTGAGCCCCCTGGATTAATATTTTTATGTGGGTGAGGTATTGAGGCTCGTGGCCCCCTGCGGGAGGTCCTTAGATACCTGTGCTTTCAGTGGTCGCCTGAGTTTTGGCTAGTTGGTCGGTTGCGCTGGCCCCGCTCGTCGTAGCCGGTGATGTCACTGCTTTCGGTAAACCCCCGGTACTAATTCTGGCTGCAGTCTTTTAAATCTTGTACCGGACGGGTCTATGTTGTTCAGCCGCTCACGTGTCTGCTGTGCGGTCTATGCGAGCCTGGCGCCAGAGCGCCCGTGTCATAGTTTCAGCCGCGGTCCCCGGAGTTTTTGAGTGTAGCAGGTGCGAAGGTGATCTTGTTTTCTTTTATGGGTGGTCTGGCAGCTTCTATACTTGTTCCCCCAATGTGAGGCTGAGTCTCTCGGTATATGTGTGTGTTATATTAGGCTATTTTTATTTGGTTTGGGTAGTGGGGCCTAGGAGCTCTTGAATCAGTCAGCCATCTCCCAGCGCGGCCAAGCTCCGCCCCCCTACAAACATGTTTTACCATAATTGAGAGTTAACATAGCCTTTGAAGCCCACTTCCTGCTATAAAACCCCCAGCATTTTGATGCATAGATCAGGATACCATTTGTTTTTCAAAGTGGAAATGTGTGATAAACTCCCTACTCCTCACAGAGGAACCCGTTAGTCTAGTTTCAAATTACATGTTTTGTGAGAATGTCAGCATTACTCTCAGGTACAAAAAGACCCCATGTGGTGAGTAAAAGATGAAGAGTCTGGGGAGGATAACACAGAGAAAGCACATGGCTCACAATGAAATTTTAAAACAACCATGTTATAGGCAAGTAGAATACACTTCAGCATTATAAGAAAATATATATATTTTTAATGGATATGTGACAGTCTTTTATATGATAATAAATTTAAACACATGAATATATATTGAAATTAAACACATTATATTAAATAGATAATTGCTGCATACATTTTCTATTTTTCAGATGGATCATAGAGGAGTGCATGCAGGCAGAACTATTGGAAATATGAAATAGGCTGTTATCTGGATAGAAATGCCAGGATACTGATAACATTGTAAGGCATTTTAAGCTAATAATTAGCAGTATAATTATTTTAATGTAAAGTAAATTAAAAAGAATTAGATGTTTCATATTAACCCCTTAATGACAACTGACGTACCAGGTACGTCATGCATTAACAAGCAGTTAATGACAATAGACGTACCTGGTACGTCAGTTTTCTAACAGAGTGCTGGAAGTGATCACAACCACTTCCAGCAGCTCTGAGGGTATTGCAGTGATGCCTCGATATGGAGGCATCCTGCAATACCCCTTTACAAGCTTCCGATGCAGAGAGAGCCACTCTGTGGCCCTCTCTGCACTGGTAGCGATGGTGCCGATGGTGCCGTTTGACCGGGTGGGAGGAGGGAGCGTGTGCGCGCGTGCACGATGCGTGCGCGTGCACAAGGGCATGCACGTGGACGTGTGTGCATGTGGATGCGCGTGCACGTGCACACATTAGCCACACTGACACCAATGAAGTTAGGAAGGGGGAAAAAAGTTAAAAAAAATTTTTTTCCATATAAAAGGATCTGGGAGGGGGAGGGGTGGGGGTATTGTGGGGGGGCTGCTACACTACAGAAATAATTAAAAATAAAAATAAAAGTTAAAAATAAAATTAAAATACTTTGGTTTGTGGGGCCAAACTGGGTACTGCCATATAAGTCTGCTATTTCTGAACAAAGGGGATCCCAGAGAAGCTTTTACAACAATTTCTGCCATAATAACACAAGCTGTTTGTAAATAATTTCAGTGAGAAACCTAAAATTGTGAAAAATGTAAAGTTTTTTTTATTTGCTCGCATTTGGCGGTGAAATGGTGGCATAAAATATACCAAAATGGGCCTAGATTAATACTTGGGGTTGTCTACTACACTACACTAAAGCTAAAATTAACACTACAAGCTCCCTACAAGCTCCCTAATTAACCCCTTCACTACTGGACATAAAACACGTGTGGTGCACAGCGGCATTTAGCGGCCTTCTAATTACCAAAACGCAACCACAAAGCCATATAAGTCTGTTATTTCTGAAAAAGGGGATCCCAGAGAAGAATTTACAACCATTTGTGCCATAATTGCAGAAGCTGTTTATAAATAATTTCAGTGGGAAACCTAAAGTTTGTGACAAAATTTGTGAAAAAGTGAACTTTTTTTTTTTTTATCGCATTTGGCGGTGAAATGGTGGCATGAAATATACCAAAATGGGCCTAGATCAATACTTTGGGATGTCTTCTAAAACAAAATATATACATGTCAAGGGATATTCAGGTATTCCTGACAGATATCAGGGTTCCAAAGTAACTAGCGCTAATTTTGAAAAAAAGTGGTTTGGAAATAGTAAAGTTCTACTTGTATTTATTGCCCCATAAATTGCAAAAAAAGCAAAGAACGTGCAAACATTGGGTATTTCTAAACTCAGGACAAAATTTATAAACTATTTAGCATCAGTGTTTTTTGGTGATTGTAGATGTGTAACAGATTTTGGGGGTCAAAGTTAGAAAAAGTGTGTTTTTTTTCCATTTTTTCCTCATATTTTATCATTTTTTTTTTAGTAAATTATAAGATATGATGAAAATAATGGTATCTTTAGAAAGTCCATTTAATGGCGAGAAAAACGGTATATAATATGTGTGGGTACAGTAAACGAGTAAGAGGAAAATTACAGCTAAACGCAAACACTGCAGAAATGTAAAAATAGCCATTGTCATTAAGGGTAAGAAAATTGAAAAATGGTCCGGTCATTAAGGGGTTAAAATAAGCAGGGAAAATGACAAAATATGATCCATGTGTATTTGAACATGTGACTTATTAATGCTAGGTATTATATTATATTGAATATAAACAATATAAGAAGATATTTGGAATGTAGCAAAAATGAATGGTAAGACTATGTTTATGATTGGTTGCTGCCCCCTGGGGAATTAAAACTGGTATGACAGTCAAACAAATTGACTTTTTAAAACACATGCAAATCCAAATAGGCAATCAATTGCTTCAACTCTAAGGGCGGACCAGGGACAAGCTCAAGGGTTAATCCGAGACAAGGTTTCCATTTGGGCGTTTCCAATTTCACCAGTGAGGAGAACCTATATAAAGTGATTGCAACAGAGAGAGAGGTTTCTGCTGAGCTAAACTTGTAAACTGGTTCCTGTTGGGCGTGAAATACCATTTACTCAAGCAAAGCTGATCTATTCTTCTCATTGACTGCAAATTATACTTATTGGTATTTTCTGAGGTGAAAATATTCCTATCAAGGAATATTGGATATCGATTTGGTACTCTTTTTGGTAATGTATTAAGAGATTGCTATAACAAATAGATTTAAAGAGCAGATTGTACTTTTAAACTGTGTGTCATTGTTTTGGATTGTTCTTAGCTGTTTGTATGCAAAAACAATTTAAAATAAGCATTCATTGTTGCTGGGTTTGGCAGAGTCAGAGAAATAAATTGTATTTTAAATTGGTAGTCACAGCCTATATATTGTTTAAATTTGTATCTGGTAGGCTAAGTAACTTATCTGTGCAAGTTCTGATATTGTAAATGAATATTGTATTAGGATAAATTGCAGTTAAATAGCAGAATATATATATTATCCTATTGATTATAAGCACTGTTAGAATTGTATCGCTTGGATGTTAAAAGATAAAGATTTTAGTCTCATTGTGTAAACTGAATGAAAGGCTATTTGTAAATAAGGCTGGTTTTAAAGGTAAGCGTGTATGAACTTTGCATAGCATATTAAAATAGTTTTCAAGCGCATATAATATTGTGTCATAATCTGGTATTGCAAATATATTTCAAAATGTTTATGGATATTAACTAAATAAAAGAATTCAGGTATTTATATTAATTGTATGATTTCTAGTAGATGCATGTTGGTTAAGGGTTTCTATTTTTAAGGATAATTATTATTTGTATTGTGTTATAACCCTGCCATAAGCTGATGTATTATTTGGAGAGCACTACTTAGATTTTCATAAATATACTGACATATTGTATGGAGGCACTTGCTGAGATTTATTAAATGCATCATAATGATATCATATATTTGTAGTAAATAGAAATTATTATAAAAGAGAGAAAAAGTTTCATATTTCGATATTAATATTTTAAAGATATAATTTTTGAAAAATTTAAATATTGATTTTCATATTTCGAGATTGATATTAATATCTTGAAATATTATTAAAGATTAATTTTTGAAAAATTAATAAAAATATAAATTTTTCATATTTCAAAATTAATCAAAAATATAAAATATTCATATTTTCAAAATTAATCAAAAATATTAATTTTTCATATTTCGAAATATTAATTTTTCATATTTCAAAATTAATATTATTTTTTTTTTTTTTTAAAAAAAGAAATATATTATTATTATTTTTTCTCTCTTTTTATTGGCAAAAATTTTATTAGCGTTTTAATTTAACTAAATACTAAACCAATATAATAATGTCTGTAGCCAGAAGTGACTCATTTAATTCTATACATAGCGATGAAAATGGTCCCATCACCTTACCCATTACTGAAGGTCAGGTCCTTAAGAAAGATATCTTAAGTTACATTAAAGGGAAGTTTAATATTGCGGGTGAATTAAATAATTTTATGGATATGCTTGAAACTAGGGCTAAAAATATTACCGTTAATAATAATATGTGGAATGAAGAGAATGAATTCTTCCAAGAATTATTAATGATTAATCAATGCAAGGCTCCCAAAAAGCGAGACGAACTAATACTAAAATCTTGGACCCTTTTAATATGCATTATTGACGAAATGTCGTTTTGTGTCATAGACAAACGATTGCAAATACAGGAGCTAGAAAGTAGTATTCGTTCCTCACGCAGATGCGAAGAGGATTTAAAAATAGCCAAAAATAAAATGGATGAATTCGCCCAAAACCTAACCGCCTTAGATAAGCATAACATAGACTTACTCGCACAGATACAAGAATTAAATAAACAGCTTGCGCAAAGCCAGAGAGAATTAAGTGATTTAAAAAGGTCATATCGCCATAATGAAAACCCTTATATTAACAGTGAGAATAATGCAGATAATGCTAACTCCTTTAGCGAACGCGTCAGGGACGAGGTACAAAAATAGGGAACAGTATAGACAAATGACCCCTAATGGGTCAGAAATAGATTTCCCAAATAGGCAGTCACCTCATGATATAAATCCAGAGGACTGCTGTAACGCAGCTGGTGCGGGGGATGGAAACTCTAATAGAGAATCCCAAAATAAGTCTGATAAAGTATATGATTCCCATAAAATAGTCACCTTCATACAACGTGCAGTACCTATATTCTCCAATAAGGGAACAAAATCTGTAATTGATCATTTAGAGGCTTTTGAAAATGCATTAGCTATAATGAATGTTACAAGTGAGAAATTGAAAATTGAATTTCTGCCTTGGGTATTTGACAGTAAACATCACAAATTATTTGCTTCACTAAAGGATATGAATATTCATTCCTGGAGTGGGATAAAACGACAATGCAGAAAGGAATTCGGGCAATATCGCACTAAAACTGCCACAAAAATACCGGTATATGGTTTAAAGTGTAGTGCGAATCAAAGTCCCATTGAATTCCTTTCTGAATTGAAAAATGCGTACAGTATGGCTGAAGATAATGCCAGATTTGATGGCTCAGAATTGGTAAATTTATTTTTTGAAGCACTGCCTACACCCATCAAAATTAACTTAGCTAGAGATTTTGATGAGGACTGCTCATTGGAATGGCTGATCAAAGAGAGTACAAAATTATACTCTATTCAGCAGTCCAGTGAGCAGGGGGTTAAAAAGGAATCAAAACCCAAAATTGTGGCAGAAACTAGGGTGTCACCTAACCCCCTCAATTTGGAGTCTAAAAAGAAAACCTACGTGGAAGTGGCCAGTCAAAACAGGCCATCTCCACAGAGGTTTAACTCTGCCCCCTCCCCTACACAGGTTGAGGTGCAGGGAGACTATAACCAAAGTGGGGGACATAATCAGGTAAATAATTACTCACAAAGAGAATACTCACCAAATAATTGGTATCCGTGCAAGGGTAGATACAATAGACAGCGAAGATATTCTCAGGGTAACCAGACACCTCAGGTATATAATGCTCCCCAAAGTACTAATACTGAGCAAGCTGAACCCCAGGGGCAACCACACCAGAATAGAAATAGCGGCCCTGATTCTGAGGGAACCCAATGGTCCAGGAATCATTATCATGGGGCACCAAGAGATAGGCCCAGGGGTAGAGGTAACTTGTACAATCAGGTAGATATGCTGTTTACCCAGTTAAATCAGTTGAGCGAACTATTCGCTAATATGAGTCAACTTTCTACGGCTCAGCAACTGAACAATACTTTTTAAGGGGTACAGCCAGTGGTCAGCAGTGGACCACAGGCATAGTCATAAATACTGCAGCATCACCTGAGAGGGAGGGGAGAGATATACAAAATGTAATGATAAATGTCAATGGTACTGATCATGTTCTCTCCCCACAGACTGGAAACGGACAATTTAACTGTGATGACGAGCAACCTCGGCCTGAAAGCATTAACCAATCTTTCCCTTTGCAGCACTCTCTTAACCTTGTTTCCACAGATGCAGTACACAAGAATCCAGCCGACCCTGTCATAGAGGAGACCGGTAGGTATGAAACTTCTTCTGCATCAGAAAACATGGCGAATTCAGGTAACACGTGGCGAAGCCCACAGATGTATGATAATGCCAACTTTATGTGTGAAATGGTAGAAACTGCAGGGAGATATTATGTATTGGCTGAACTACAAGATTCAGTCTCCAACCCTATCATGGGAATAATTGACACCGGATCTCAGGCAACTATCTTATCCCACAGGTACTACACACAGTTAAATGAGCTAACACCCCACAAACCTAAAATAAGAGAATTTGACAGTTCTCTAATAGGTGTTGGGGGTGACTCCCTAAATGTTTACGGTACTGCCTGGTTAAAATTTAAACTGGGGAACAGGGTCATAAGACACCCTGTCATTATAGTGGATCTGCCAACTGATCGTTTAATTATTGGTAGCAGTGGCGTATTTAGGTTTTGTGCTGCCCTAGGCAATCAAAATTCTGCTGCCCCCCCCCCCAGGTTTTAGGCTGTTTTTCGGCCACAATCATTCACACACACATATGTACGCACACACACAAACATACATTCACACATTTACACACACACACACATACATATTTACACACACACAAAAACATACATTCACACTGTCACATTAACACACCCACTTACACATACACATACACATATTTACACACACACAAACACACACAAACAAATTCACAGATTTACACACAAACACAGACACAAACATACATTCACACATTTACACACACACACACAAACATACATTCACACTGTCACATTAACACACACACATATTTACACACACATACATACATTTACACACAAAAACACATACACACACAAACATACATTCAAAGATTTACACACACAAACATACATTCACACATACAAACATACATTCACACTGTCACATTAACACACACACATACATTTACACACAAACACACATACACACAAACATACATTCAGATTTACACACACAAACATACATTCACACATTTACACACACACAAACATACATTCACACTGTCACATTAACACACACACATATTTACACACACATACATACAGTTACACACATATACACACACACACAAACATACATTCACAGATTTAAACACGCAAACATACATTCACACATTTACACACACACATTCACACTGTCACATTAACACACACACATACATTTACACACAAACACACATACACACACAAACATACATTCAGATTTACACACAAACATATATTCACGCATTTACACACACAAACATATTTACATACACACATTCACACTGTCACATTAAAACACACATACACATATTTACACACACACAAACATACATTTACACACAAACACACATACACATATTTACACACACACACACAGAAACATACATTCACAGATTTACACACAAACATACATTCACACATTTACACACACACATTCACACACACAAACAAACATATTTACACACACACAAACATACATTCTCACACATTTAAACACACAAACATACATTCACACACAAACATATATTCACACATTTACACACACACACAAACATACATTCACACATTTACACACAAACATACATTCACACATACACACACACACAAACATACATTCACACATTTACACACACACAAACATACATTCACACATTTACACACAAACATACATTTACACACACACAAACATACATTCACACATTTACACACACACAAACATTCACACATTTACACACACAACAACTTTATTACTGCTCTGATTAAGGTAGTGGGCAATAAACTAATGATAATGCAGTGTGTTGCATGCAATTGCAAGTATAACAGGCAGGCTGGCAGGGATAAGGTTAATAAAATCTGTGCAACTGCAGACTACAGATCCGTCACAGTACAAGTGTAGGGGCAAGCTAACGACTTCTGAGATAAATATTTTCATTTATTCCCTGGTTAAGGCTGAGAGCAGAAAGAGAGACATCAATCTGCAGAGACAGATCCCTGGCTGAACGGCTGTTTACTTGGAATTCTCCTGCTGACATTTTCTTAAAAAGCATGTTTTTTTCTTACCAGCCTCCCTGTGTGCCTGCCTGCTGCTGCTGCTGCTGCCTCTCCTAGCCCTCTTCCCGCGCGTGCAGATAAATAGGAAGCTGGGAGGAAGTGATGAGGGAGCAGGAGGTCAGTGTCTTGTTCTCACTCAGTCACTTCCTACCAGCCAGCAGTGTACAGATCTCGGAAGCCCCTGTGTTCAGATTCCACTCCATAGTAGGCAGCCAGCAGCACCTGTCTCTCCTGCATACAGCGACTGTAAGTGGATACTCAGTCTCACAGCCGCTGTATGCAAGACAGTATGAGTATGTCTCCTGAGTCCTATAATAAAACATATATAGCACAATTTTTTTTTTCTTCCATGATGCTCTATTTAGTTTGTCTGACTGACTTTAGAGTGAGAAAAAATGCCGCCCCTCCCAAGCTGCCGCCCTAGGCCCGTGCCTTGTCTGCCTAGGCAGTAATACGCCCCTGATTGGTAGTGATCTCCTGAAGCGATTAAGAACCATAATTGATTGCATAAATAATGTAATTTGGTCACAAGTTAAAAGTCCTATCAATTATGAAAAATCTGGTATATCTCGCACCCGACATAGCTGTCACATGGTGGAAGAGAAACCAGATGCTGTGGAGATTCATTTCAGGAATAACTCTGTACCTGAAATCATTATCCTACAAATAGATGATCAGACTCCTTTAAGTGGCTCTTATGGTAATACTTTTAAAATTTCGCCTGGAAAGATAGCGAATATTTCTCTAGATGGCGATGTATTAACCATATCTCTCCACAAGGGGGATCATAGAATCCCTAAGGGGGGAGGCCACGCTCAATACCTCACAGGGATTGAGAGAGTTAAAGAGGATCTATTTATCCCTATACAAGTGCATGATCTTGGTAAAACCAAATATGCTAAATTAAACCTAAAACAGGAAGCTAGCTATATAAGCAAAGGTTTATTAGCGCAAATAGCTGAACCTAAAGTGATTAAATATCTTTCTCCCCAAGACCACTGTGTCCACAACCTGGATAACAGGTCTGAAAACTATAACATCACAGCTAAGTGCTTATTATCTATCTCTTTTGGTAATAAGTCAGTGAAGCACCTGTTTTTAGTTTTAAATACTCCCCATAATCAAATATACATTGGAAATGATATCTTACATAGATATGCCATACAAATAGATTTGATTAACTCTTGCCTCTGGAGCAGGTTAAAGGGGGACCCTGAAGTATTTCAGGATGAAAATGCAGCCCTGAAATCCAACCAGCAATTGCCATATGCTGTGAATATGCAGGTATCTAGCGATGTTATAATTCCTGCTGGGGCTGATAAATTTCTTTTACCCTTACAGGTAAAGAGAGGTCAGAAATTAAAAACTTCTGAAACACTGATTTACCTCTCCCATAGAACACAAAATCTGGGTGTCACAGTAACCTACACTCCTATGGTGAATACCTGAAGGATACTTAACAGAAGAACAATTAATAGAACAATCCTTTGCATCTATGCCAGAGGGTCTATTTAATATTTAGTCTATTTATCCCTTCAGCTTAGAGGAAGGCATCTGTAAAATTGAAGAAGCCTCTCTAGTGTTTCATCAGCCAATCAAACAGCAAGATTACCCCAATTCCCAGAGTCATGGGGGCAATGTAAACCATATTCAAGGGGATCTCACCTCTAGGTTGGAAGAAGCCTATGAAATAGGACAGCCTGAAATCTTTCCAGGATTTCAGCAAATAGTCGAAGAGCAAATATCCTTAGCTAACGGCTGTTCCAGCGATGATGAACGCCAACTGCTGCGAGAACTCCTGATGGAGTACAAGGATATTTTTGCTAAGGATTCTTATGATTGTGGTACTACAGACATACACATTGCAGGAATACAAACAGATTCCAATGCACCACCTGTCTTTGTTAAACAATACAGACTTCCTTTAGCCTTATACGATTCTCTTGCAGAGATCATAAGGAATTTGGAAGAAAGAGGTACTATCAGACAGGTACACAGCTCATATAATAATCCTATTCTAGGTGTTCTCAAGCCCAATGGACAATGGCATTTGTGTGCTCATTTAAGACAGCTAAACAAACTAGTGTACATGTCTGGCTGGCCTGTGCCATATATTGACAAATGCCTAGCATAAATGCAGGGATCCAAAATATTCACTGCCATTGATTGTGCACAGGGATATTGGACCATAAAGGTACATGAGGAGGACCAGTATAAGCTAGCATTATCCTTCCAAAAGGTCCAATATGCATTTCAGAGACTTCCTTTTGGATACATAAATTCTGGACATGAATTTGCTGTATTCATGCATGAGGCTATGCCTGATGCACTGGAAAGGGGGACATTATCCATGTTGATGATGTTTTAATCAAAAGCACAGACTTTGAAAAACACATTGCAGAGCTTAAACACGTCCTCAGCCAACTTAAAGGGGCAGGTGTCAAATTATCCCTACAGAAAGCTCAATGGTGCCACACTCGTGTAAACTTCTTGGGACATGAAGTTACTTCTGAAGGGCTAAATCCGCAGAAGAAAAAGGTGGAAGCTATAGTAAATTCTAAAAACCCAACTAACTTAAAGGAATTGAGATCCTTCCTGGGTATGACAAATTACTCTTGCAAATTCATTGATAATTATGCAGAATTAGCTAAACCACTACTACTTCTTCTGAAGAAGGACGTGAAATGGCACTGGAGTGAGTCTCAAGAGACAACCATCAGAGAGCTGAAGAGAAAACTCACTCAAGCACCTTGCTTAGCATACCCTGAAGGTGGTAAATCTTTCTTCTTAGAGACAGGTTACACAGATATAAGCATGAGTGCTGTTTTATACCAAAAGCATGATAATTTAAGCAAAGCCATTGCTTATGCGAGCAAAAATCTATCCTAAGTAGAAATAAAATTTAGCGATTGTGAAAAAGCCCTCTTATCTACTGTATGGGCTCTACAAAATTTCCGCAGCTATATACAGGGCGAGAAAATTATTGTGGAAGCGGCCCACCAGCCTTTGCTATATTTACAAAGTGAGAGAATAAGAGATGGGAATTTGTCAAATAGCCGCATAACAGCGTGGGCTCTTTCCTTACAAGGCTGGCCTTTAGAAATACCCTACAAGCAAAATAAAAAGAATCCAGTCGCACAGGGGCTTGCTGAGCTCCACGACTGTACTGCTAGAGATCCTGGGGAAGAATTATCAGAAGATGATTTCCTGGAGGAACAATTGCTTTCCCCATATAAAATATACAATGAGGACCATTGTCAAACATTACCTTGGGTATATCTTGATGGTTGTTCTTACGATGCCACCATTGAAAATGAGCGCAGATTAGTCGCTGGCATTGGTATAACTGGGGCAAATGGATTCCCAAATATATCCATAGGTTTCAACATTGGACCAAGATCCAATCAAGTTGCTGAACGAACTGCTGTTTTCAAAACCATTGAAATGGCTATTGAACATGATATTCATGAATTTGTGATCATAACTGACTCAAATTATGTGCGTGAGAGCTTTGTTGAATACCTGCCAACTTGGAAAAGAAATGGCATGCAGAAAAGCAATAACAAACCAGTCAAGCATGGCAAGTTGTTCTGCAAGATTGATAAATTGGTGGTATCCAATGATTTAACCATACACTGGAAAAAGACCAAGGGTCATTCCAAGGTTCTAGGTCCGGATAAGAAAGGCAATGACCTTACGGATTCATTAGCCAAAGAAGGAGCCATAACTGGAGAAAACCTTCCTTAATATTGACCATTTTATGCGTGCAATTCAGGTAGAAGCCATTACCAGAAACCAGGCCAAACAACAGAGTGAGCCTAACCTTGTACAATGGAGTCAGGATTCTCCTAGTGAGGACCTAATCACTAGTAAAAAAGAAGACCCCATTGTAGGCATCTTATATAAACACATAGAAGATCCTGAAAGCAACCCCATCTCAAAAGATGATTGTATTGGCAAAGAAGATCTTAGAATCTTAATGAAATCACGATCACAATTCAAGTTACAGGATGGTTTGTTAATTAGAACATCCAAAACTGGCATCCAGCAGTGGGTAGTACCCACCAAGTTCAGAGGTCTAATGCTTCAACATGCCCATGATGCTCCCACATCTGGTCATCGTGGTGCCAAACTCACGTATGAAATATTACGTGATTACGCTTTTTGGCCACACATGTTGAAAGATGTTCAAACCTACTGTCAAGGGTGTTTAATCTGCCCACAGTTCCAACCCACTACACCAACGCATAGAGCGCCATTGCAGAAAAGGGGGATGGTAATGCCATGGTCAGATATACAAATTGATTTTATTGTTCCGGTAATAAGGTCATCAAGAGGTAACAAATACATGTTAACCGTGACATGCCTGTTCACTAAATGGGTAGAGTGCATCAGTGCACCTAACAATAGTGCTGAAACATGCGCAGCATTGCTCATCAACCACGTATTTTCCAGATTTGGTTTACCCCAAAGAATCGAGTCAGATCGGGTGACCCACTTCACTAGCGAAGTGATGACCAAAATGTGGAAAATACTAGGGGTTAAAAGAAAGCTCCATATTGCTTATAGAGCTGCCTCAAGTGGTGGTGTAGAACGTTACAACCAGTCCATTGTTAAAATCCTCAAAAAGTTTGTGAGTGAAACGGGTAAAGACTGGGATGTAAAACTACCTCTAGTCCTAATGGTATTAAGAGCAACTCCAAGTAGTGCTACCAAGATGTCACCTTTTGAACTGATGACTGGTAGAAGAATGGTTCTACCTCAGCATCTACTGTACCGTACATCAGACCAAAACTTGATAAACGCTGCCAATACACATCAATATGTGGAGAACCTAAGAAAGCATCTGCAATATGCCTTTGCATTTGCTCAAAGGAATTTAGAAAGAGCTGCAACTGCCACTAAAACCTATTATGACCTCAAAACATCCAAAAAGGAATACGAAATAAATGATAAATTTTATCTTTATAACTTTGGAAGAGATCAAGTTAGGGAGAAGAAATGTCTTCCCTCATGGAAAGGTCCTTTCGTCATTACTGAAAAAATATCTCCAGTGGCCTATAAAATAAGGATCCCCAAAAATGAAAGTTTCATAGATAAATGGGTCCATATCAATCAATTGCGGGCATGTCATCCCAGATTCCAACTACAAGTCATAGAGGGAGAATGAAGTGTCATATCCCCAAATGCACTAAAAGACATACTGTAGTTTGAAGATGACTGGCTCAAAAATAACGAACTTTCTACTTAAAGGACTGCCTATGATGTATACGGCCAATATCCTCACCGAGTACCACTGACTTTGATCCAATTCAAATACATGTGTCCTACATATATTTGAATTTGAAAGGGGGAATTATGTCAAGGCACAGGTAAATACATATTTAGATATATATGTATGTCAATAGGACAGGGAAATGTGTTTATGTATGAAACCATATTTTTATCAGATATTACTGGAATAAGGTTTAAATTCTGATGTCTGGATTTGATTAACAAAACCCCCACAAGTTTGAATAAACATTTCAGGACTAAACTGCAGACAGGATGTCTCCAGAGGCTTGACACTAAAGCATTAGCTCAGTAGATGAAAATACAAACATGTTTTACCATAATTGAGAGTTAACATAGCCTTTGAAGCCCACTTCCTGCTATAAAACCCCCCAGCATTTTGATGCATAGATCAGGATACCATTTGTTTTTCAAAGTGGAAATGTGTGCTAAACTCCCTACTCCTCACAGAGGAACCCGTTAGTCTAGTTTCAAATTACATGTTTTGTGAGAATGTCAGCATTACTCTCAGGTACAAAAAGACCCCATGTGGTGAGTAAAAGACTCACATGGCTCACAATGAAATTTTAAAACAACCATGTTATAGGCAAGTAGAATACACCTCAGCATTATAAGAAAATATATATATTTTTAATGGATATGTGACAGTCTTTTATATGATAATAAATTTAAACACATGAATATATATTGAAATTAAACACATTATATTAAATAGATAATTGCTGCATACATTTTCTATTTTTCAGATGGATCATAGAGGAGTGCATGCAGGCAGAACTATTGGAAATATGAAATAGGCTGTTATCTGGATAGAAATGCCAGGATACTGATAACATTGTAAGGCATTTTAAGCTAATAATTAGCAGTATAATTCTTTTAATGTAAAGTAAATTAAATAGAATTAGATGTTTCATATTAAAATAAGCAGGGAAAATGACAAAATATGATCCATGTGTATTTGAACATGTGACTTATTAATGCTAGGTATTATATTATATTGAATATAAACAATATAAGAAGATATTTGGAATGTAGCAAAAATGAATGGTAAGACTATGTTTATGATTGGTTGCTGCCCCCTGGGGAATTAAAACTGGTATGACAGTCAAACAAATTGACTTTTTAAAACACATGCAAATCCAAATAGCCAATCAATTGCTTCAACTCTAAGGGCGGACCAGGGACAAGCTCAGGGGTCAATCCCCATTTGGGCATTTCCAATTTCACCAGTGAGGAGAACCCATATAAAGTGATTGCAACAGAGAGAGAGAGAGGTTTCTGCTGAGCTAAACTTGTAAACTGGTTCCTGTTGGGCGTGAAATACCATTTACTCAAGCAAAGCTGATCTATTCTTCTCATTGACTGCAAATTATACTTATTGGTATTTTCTGAGGTGAAAATATTCCTATCAAGGAATATTGGATATCGATTTGGTACTCTTTTTGGTAATGTATTAAGAGATTGCTATAACAAATAGATTTAAAGAGCAGATTGTACTTTTAAACTGTGTGTCATTGTTTTGGATAGTTCTTAGCTGTTTGTATGCAAAAACTATTTAAAATAAGCATTCATTGTTGCTGGGTTTGGCAGAGTCAGAGAAATAAATTGTATTTTAAATTGGTAGTCACATCCTATATATTGTTTAAATTTGTATCTGGTAGGCTAAGTAACTTATCTGTGCAAGTTCTGATATTGTAAATTAATATTGTATTAGGATAAATTGCAGTTAAATAGCAGAATATATATATTATCCTATTGATTATAAGCACTGTTAGAATTGTATTGCTTGGATGTTAAAAGATAAAGATTTTAGTCTCATTGTGTAAACTGAATGAAAGGTTATTTGTAAATAAGGCTGGTTTTAAAGGTAAGCGTGTATGAACTTTGCATAGCATATTTAAATAGTTTTCAAGCGCATATAATATTGTGTCATATTCTGGTATTGCAAATATATTTCAAAATGTTCATGGATATTAACTAAATAAAAGAATTCAGGTATTTATATTAATTGTATGGTTTCTAGTAGATGTATGTTGGTTAAGGGTTTCTATTTTTAAGGATAATTATTATTTGTACTTTGCCATAAGCTGATGCATTATTTGGAGAGCACTACTTAGATTTTCATAAATATACTGACAGGCATTTGGATGGGCATTGCTCTTAAAAGGGCATTTAGCTCTTTACATTGCCCAAACCCTAAGCTAAAAAAAAACAACACCCAAAAATCCCTTAAAAAAACCTAACACTAACCCCCGACAATCCACTTACAGTTATCGAAGTCCGGACATCCATCCTCATCCAGCCAGCGAAGTCATCATCCAGGTGGCAAGAAGTCTTCATCCAGGCGGCCTCTTCCATCTTCAGCCAGCCGGCGAAGTCCTCATCCAGACAGCAAGAAGTCTTCATCCAGACGGCATCTTCTATCTTCATCCATCCAGCGCGGAGCGGGTCCAACTTCAAGACATCCGACGCAGAGCATCCTCTTCTTACGATCGTCGCTGGAAAATGAAGTTTCCCTTTAAGTGACGTCACCCAAGATGGTGTCCCTTACATTCCTATTGGCTGAAAGATTTCTATCAGCCAATAGGAATTAAAGGGAAAAAATCCTATTGGCTGTTGCAATCAGCCAACAGGATTGAGCTTTCATCCTATTGGCTGATCCAATCAGATAGATGGATGAAGATAGAAGATGCCGTCTGGATGAAGACTTCTTGCCATCTGGATGAGGACTTTGCCGGCTGGAGGAAGATGGAAGAGGCTCCCCGAATGAAGACTTCTTGCCGCCTGGATGATGACTTCGCTGGCTGGATGAGGATGGATGTCCGGACTTCGATAACTGTAAGTGGATCGTCGGGGGTTATCAACAGTTTAGACATTAATGTCTGTGTGCTGACTTATTTTGAGGGGACAGCAAATTTACACTGTTATATAGGCTGTACACTCACTACATTACATTGCAGCAAAGTGTCATTTCTTCAGTGTTGTCACTTGAAAAGATATAATAAACTATTAACAAAAATGTGAGTGGTGTACTCACTTTTGTGAGATATTGTATATATACTGTATATATATATATACATATAGATGTGTGCACATATGTATTTATGTGTTTTACTGTATATTTACTGTATATATTTAACATGCCAATGTTCTTCACATACAGAACAATGTAATTATTGTATATTTATTCCTAACTTTCATTAATTTTATTAATATTTTTTAATATTTTATATTTAATATTTCAAGAATGCACATTAAAGTTAGCAATTCTTCATGTTTGCTAACCTGACACTGTATTAAACTTAAAAAGTGAACCCCAATATTTTACATTCCTTTGTTTTTCACATTGATTTTTTTTTATTACATATATATTTCTATATATCTGATAATCGGCTAGATTACGAGTTTTGCGGTATGAGTGAAAAAGCATCGTTATGGCTCTTTTTCACTACCGCTGGTATTACAAGTTTTGCAGGTTTAGCTGCAGCACACACTTTTTTGGCCGTACCGCAGCTTTCAAAAAGTCCTTTTTCAATGGGACTTCCGTAGCGCCGGTATTACGAGTCTGCCTGGGAGGCAAAAAAGTGAGCGGTACAACGCCGTAACATAAAACTCAGAACTAAAGTGCTAAAAATTACACTAACACCCATAAACTACCTATTAACCCCTAAACCGAGGCCCTCCCGCATCGCAAACACTAAAATAAAATTACTAACCCCTAATCTGCCGCTCCTAACCCTAAGTCTAACCCTAACACCCACTAACTTTAATATAATTAAAATAAATCTAATAAAAAATTCATATCATTAACTAACTAATTCCTATTTAAAACTAAATACTTACCTGTAAAATAAACCCTAAGCTAGCTACAATATAACTAATAGTTACATTGTAGCTATCTTAGGTTTTATTTTTATTTCACAGGCAAGTTTGTATTTATTTTAACAAGGTAGACTAGTTAGTAAATAGTTATTAACTTTTTATTAGCTACCTAGCTAGCCCTATCAAAATAAAAAAGCCCCCCCAAATAAAAAAACCCATAGCCTAAACTAAACTACCAATAGCCCTTAAAATGGCCTTTTGCAGGGCATTGCCCCAAAGAAATCAGCTCTTTTACCTGTAAAAAAATACAAACAACCCCCAACAGTAAAACCCACCACCCACACAATCAAATGCCCCAAATAAAATTAGCCAATAGAATGTGAGCTCAATCCTATTGGCTGATTGGATCAGCCAATAGGATTGAAGCTCAATCCTATTGGCTGATTGCATCAGACAATAGGATTTTTTCACCTTTAATTCCGATTGTCTGATAGAATTCTATCAGCGAATTGGAATTCAAGGGACACCATCTTGGATGACATCACTTAAAGAAGAATTCATTCTTTAGTAGCCATGGAAAGAAGAGAATGCTCCGCGCCGGATGTCTTGAAGATGGAGCCGCTCCGCGCCGGATGGATGAAGATAGAAGATGCCATCTGGATGAAGGCTTTTGCCGGCTTGGATGAAGACTTTGGCCCGCTTGGATGAAGACTTCTGCTGGCTTCGATGAGGACTTCTGCCGCTTCTTTGAGGATGGATGTCGGGTCTTCAAATACTGTAAGTGGATCTTTGGGGGTTAGTGTTAGTTTTTTTTAAGGGTTTATTGGGTGGGTTTTATTTTTAGATTAAGCTTTTGGGCACCGAAAAATAACTAAATGCTCTTTTAAGGACAATGCCCATCCAAATGCCCTTTTCAGGGAAATGGGGAGCTTAGGTTTTTAGATAGGATTTTATTTAGGGCGTTTGGTTGTGTGGGTGGTGGGTTTTACTGTTGGGGGGTTGTTTGTATTTTTTTACAGGTAAAAGAGCTGATTTCTTTGGGGCAATGCCCTGCAAAAGGCCCTTTTAAGGGCTATTGGTAGTTTAGTTTAGGCTAGGGTTTTTTTTTTTTTTTTTGGGGGGGGGGGTTATTTTGATAGGGCTATTAGATTAGGTGTAATTAGTTTAAATAACTGATAATTTATTTTTATTTTGTGTAATTTAGTGTGTTTTTTTTTTGTAATTTAGTTAATTGGATTTAATTCATATAATTTATTTAATTGTAGTGTAAGGTTAGGTGTTAGTGTAACTAAGGTTAGGTTTTATTTTACAGTTAAATTTGTATTTATTTTAGCTAGGTAGCTAATAAATAGTTAATAACTATTTACTAACTAGTCTACTTAGTTAAAATAAATACAAACTTGCCTGTGAAATAAAAATAAAACCTAAGATAGCTACAATGTAACTATTAGGTATATTGTAGCTATCAGGGTTTATTTTACAGGTAAGTATTTAGTTTTTGAGAGTGGAGGGCCCTCTAGTGGGCCTGTAACAGCATTAAGGGATTACCAACTTGAAGTCTGGAGGATTGTAGAGTGTGTTTGTTACAATGTTGCAGGAGAGGAGGAGGTGTTTTGTGCTTACCTTTATAGGTTCCTGCAGCAGGGTGTCCGGCCTCTTTTTGGTTCCAGACTTCAAGGAGAAAGTTTCTGCTGTATTCCTGAAGAAATAGGTGGAAATGGATAGATCCAGGAGGAAATCTCTGCCACCTAAGAGATACAGGGAGGTCGTGGAAATGGCGTCCAGGAAGAGAGGACCTGCAAGACAGATGGAGGAGCATGGGTCTGATGAAGTGGTACCCCCCACCCCCCAGAAAGATAGGCCCCAGAGGAGTTTTAATAAGGGGAAGGGGCCTGCCAAGGGTGTGAGAAGGGGATCAGGGCCCAGGCCTCGCCTGACCCTCCCCAGCAGGGACAATATTAACCGCTCCAGCCTTGGGCCCTGATCCCCTTCTCACACCCTTGGCAGGCCCCAGAGGAGTTTTAATAAGGGGAAGGGGCCTGCCAAGGGTGTGAGAAGGGGATCAGGGCCCAAGGCTGGAGCGGTTAATATTGTCCCTGCTGGGGAGGGTCAGGCGAGGCCTGGGCTAGGCCGGGGTGAGGATGGGCCAGGGCCTAGTGTGGTACATCAGGGCCCCCCGGTGTCAGGGACTCCTGTCAGTAGCCTGGTAGGGGGCGAGGTGGCAGGTCAATTGGCGGCCCTTACGCCGGAGGCCGTGGCGGCGGTCTTTGTCTCAGTTACCCCCTGGGCATGGGCCTGGCCAGATCGCGGCCCCGGCGGCCGGTGGTGGGGCTGTGGTAGAGGCCGGAGGTTTGGGGCCTGTATTGCAAGGTCGGGCAGAGTGCGCAGTGGGACCCGCCCTCTCAGATGGCGGGTCGCGCGAGATGTACTCCTCTAGTTCTGAGGAGGAGGATCGCGGCTGCCATCTTGGAGGGCGGGCCAGTGGAGCAGGAGACGCCACGCGCGACCGGAGCGGCCCAGGTAACTTGGGGAGGCTTCCGGTCGCGGGTGGTGGGCCAAGTGGAGGCTTAGGAGGGCAGCGGGCGCAAGTACTGGGGGCGGCCAGGGCCGCAGGCGAGACAGAGGCGCTAGTCAGTGGAGGAGAAGGGCCCAGTACAAGCGCGCGTGGCGGTCAGAGGCCTTGGCACTACTGCGCATGCGCGTATGGGTATTGGCGCTTGCGGCCTAATGAGTGGAGCAAGTGTGGCTGGAGCAAGGGGTCCAAGTGTGATCCGTGAGGTGGGATCAGACATGGTGGTACATCGGTCTGGGGCGCAGGCAGGCTTGCATGGTGGCACGAGCGGCATCATGGGTATGGCTGGGCCCGCTGTGAGTACACAAGGGGGAGTTTGTGGATGGAAGTGACAGGAGGTGTTGCGGACATGACTCTGGAGAGAGAAGGGGGGCGCATGCGTGGATAACGCATGTTGTTGAGGATAGAGCTCAGCGTGACAGGTGTGGTGAGGTGATGCATGGAGGGCACAGATGTTTGGAGTTTGCGAACCGTGAGCAGTGCGATGTGAGACAGGTTGTGCCCATGTGTGTTGCGAATGATGCCCAAGGGCATAGTGGCTTGGTGCAGGAGGAATTTATAAAAAAGGCAGTTGAGGCTGCGCTGCGTGAGGTGGCCAGGCAACAGGCCCCCCAAGGGTTGAGCGCCCACGCCCTGGAGGGGCCAGGTCAGGAAGCCATGATAAGGAGGGCTGTTTCGTCAGCCCTGGGGATGAACACTGTGGGGGAGCAGAGGGTGGAGGGTAGGAATGTTTCCTTTGACACACCACCTTTCAGCCAGAGTACTCCCCAAGTTACTTTGTCTCCACAGGTACAAAATAGGACTGCGTCAGCGATGGCATCTGAGGCTTCCAGTGCACTGGTGGTGGCGGGTCCAAGCAGGGAACAGGCGGTTCACCCAGGAACATTGGCACAGGCACCCGTCGACGCTGAGGGAACTGGAACTCGTGAGTACTATACACATCAAACAGTACACGCTGAGACGGGGTCTTCAACTAGTGGGTCAGGTTCAGAAAGTGGAGAGGACCTGGGGCTGGTTGGGAAAGGGCAGCGTAGGATGTTTAGATGGATCAAGAAAATGGCGGTGGGGCACGCAAAGGATAGGGCTGGGGGACCGGGGCCTGCGGACGAGGAGCACGGGACTAGTGGGCCTGGGGGCAGTGGGCCAGGGGTCCCTGTGCCGCGGAAGGTGGCCGCGCAAGGGGACACATACCCATGCCTAGTACATTCATTGTACGGGCACCTAAAGACAAAACTAGTAAAAAAGATACAGGAGGGTCGATATGTGAATATCTTCGACCTCTCACTGGATGCGTTTCGGGCAAAAGAGAGAGCACTGGATGGGTCTGGGCCTAAAAGGGTGCGCAGACCTGAAACATATGAAGAATGGCTTAAATGTTTCAGGGTGCTGGTGGCGTGTTACGTGGATAGGTGGCCCCTGCAGGGCCACAACCTCTTTAAGTATCAGGATACTATTGAGGACATCCACGCGAGGTTCAAAGAGGGGGCATGGAGAGAGTATGACATGGCCTTCAGGAGGAAAATGGTAGGAAACACCTTACTGCATTTCGGCACTCAGGACATGCACTTGTGGTCGAAATTAGGGCTGGAAGGAGGCGCAACTCCACCAGCCCAGGCGCGGCAGGGGTTTCCCCTGCCGGGCGTGAGGACGAGTAGGCGGGGACGCAAGTGCTGGAAATTCCAGGACAAATCGTGTGAGAGGGGGAGCAGTTGTTCCTTTCGGCACATCTGCAGATACTGCGGAGGCCCCCACTCAGGAATTGATTGCGTTAAACGCAAGGAGCAAGGGCAGCTTAAACCAGCTCAAAAACCAGGAGCTGTGGTCAAGGGCCCCAACCCCGCTTAAGCTGCCTCCAATGCTAGCGTGGCTAGCTAATTACCCAGACCGGGAGGCGGCAGAGCTGCTTCGGGCTGGTCTGGAATGGGGTTTTGAGATACCAATCACGAGAGAAGTACTGGGAACAAAAGGGCACAAGAATTTAAAAACGGCCTACAAATTCCCTCACGTGGTGAGGGAGAAATTGGCCAAACAATTGGCGATGGGGCGGGTGTCTGGCTCGTTCGCTGAGCCCCCAACTGACGGCCTGGTGGTGTCGCCTTTGGGAGCGGTGCCAAAAAAGGACCCGGGGAAGTTCAGATTGATTCATCATCTGTCCTTTCCAAAAGGGGGATCGGTCAATGACGCAATTGACCACGAACTCAGTTCGGTACATTATCAATCTTTTGATAATGCTCTAGAGTGGTCAGGGCTTGTGGCCCTGGCGCACTGATGGCAAAACTGGACATCGAGTCCGCATTTAGGCTATTGCCGCTTCATCCTTCAGCATTCAGGCTTATGGGGATGAAGTTTGAGGGTTTTTACTACGTGGACAGGTGTCTCCCAATGGGGTGTTCCTTGTCCTGCTCGCTATTCGAGTGTTTCAGTACTTTTCTGCACTGGGTAGTCGAGACGGCGTCTGGGGGTGGGGCGATTGCCCATTACCTCGACGACTTCCTGTTGGTGGGGGGAGCCGGGGACGCTGAGTGTGAACGACTCATGAAAGTCATGGTCGACATGATGGCATGTTTTGGGGTACCATTGGCGGATGATAAGACGCAGGGTCCCTGTACGTGTATAACATTTCTGGGGATAGAAATTGACACAGTGCATGCTGTTTGCAGATTGCCTGTGGATAAGGTGCAGCGGATGTTGCAGGCGGTCAGGTCAGTCAAGGGGAGCGAGAAGGTTCCCATTAGGGAGGTCCAGTCATTGCTGGGCCTCTTGAACTTTGCGGGGCGGGTGATCCCTATGGGGAGGGTGTTCAATCGCCGCATGGAGGGCCAATTGAAAGGTCCTGCTGGGCGATCGGATTGGGCCCGCGTAACAGATGAGATAAAAGAGGATTTGGGGGTTTGGGAAAGCTTCCTGGTAAACTTCAATGGGGTTTGCCTCTGGAGGCAACCTCCAGTTTCCAATCAAATCCTGCACCTCTTCACGGACCCGGCAGGGAGCTCCGGTTATGGGGCATACCTGGAAGGGGAATGGAGTGCGGCTCCGTGGCCCAGCGAATGGATAGCGGCTGGGTGTGTCAGGAACTTGACGCTATTGGAGTTGTTTTCAATAATCGTAGCGGTGGAAATATGGGGGGATAAGTTGGCGAACAGGTCGGTGGTATTCTGGACAGATAACCTGAGTGTGGTATACGCCATTAATCGGTTGTCAGTGGCTTCACCTAATGTAGTTTGCTATCTGAGGCACCTAGTGTTGCGCTGCTTGCAGCTCAACATATTCTTCACCGCCAAACACGTCCCGGGAGTGCAGAACGTGATAGCTGACGCGCTCTCTCGATTCAATTGGGGGCAGTTTAGGAAAGCAGCACCCAAGGCGGCGAAGGAGGGTCTAATGTGCCCATCTTATCTTTGGCAGCTGATGAAGGCTGGGAAGGCATCCTCGGTTTAGTTAAGGCGTCTTTGGCTCCAAAAACCTGGGCCACCTACCTGGGCCACTGGAACAGATGGGAGGCTTTCTGTCATCAGAAGGACGTACAGGTACAAGGGGCCACTAGGGTGCATGTGTTGGAATGGCTGGCATGGCTGAGAAGGGATGGAGTTAGTAAGGCTGGAGCTGCGGGTAGGCTGTCAGCAGTTGCATTTTTTAACAGAGCGCTCGGTTTCAAGGATCACTCCAGGACTTTTCTGGTGCAGAAAGTTCTGAAGGGCTGGGGGAGAATGGTTCCCAAGGTTAAGGACCCCAGGGAACCCATCACGGCCAGTAGACTGAGGCAGTTGGCGTTCGGTCTACAGGAAGTGTGTAAATCTGGTTATGAGAGATTGCTCTTTCAAATGGCTTTTGCCATAGCATTCGCCGGGGCCCTTTGGGTGAGCGAGTTAGTCTCATCATCCAAAAGGAAGGGTTCAGGGGGAGTCCTGGCGAAACATGTGCGGTTGGCGCAAGGGAGGGTGCTATTATTTGTCCCACGGTCCAAAACGGATCAAGAGGGTAGCGGGACTTGGCTACCTCTGGCCAGCCAGGTGGAAGCGTTATGCTGTCCAGTCCGTTGTGTAGAGGAGTTTTCAAAACTCCGTCCGGTGCAGTGTGACCAGTTTCTCGTCCACGAGGATGGGTCAGCATTGTCGGTATTTCAGTTTCGTAGGGTGCTCGCGAAAACAGCGGTGGTTGCGGGCTTGGATCCCAAGAGGATCACAGCCTATTCGTTCAGGATTGGGGCTGCGACTAGTGCAACAGAGAAGGGTGACTCCCCAGCAGAAATAAAGAGGCTGGGGAGGTGGAGGTCAGCGCAGTTTAAAGTATATATTAGGCCCACACCGGGAACGCATTGCTGAGGCAGATACTGCTCGGGAACCTTAAGGGTTACAGGCAGGGTCTCGAAGGGGGTACCCCAAGTGTGGGTGGTGTGGGTGGTTGGGAAGGTAGCTGAATTTGGTTTGAACTGTGGGGGTTTGTGTTAGGGGTCAGAGCGTTGACCGGCTAATAGGGTGTCGTCTGTTTCACCAGGTACATTAGGAAATTCACCCACGGTTCGAGTATGGATAATAGGCAACTCCTTTATCCATTGGGCATCCATCAGGGCGCTGCGGATGCCGGAAGGGCAACAGCTTGGATTCCAAATGTCCAGGGCCAACTTCCGGTGGTTAGGACGCAGGGGCCTTGTTTGGGACGATTTGCGAGCGTTGTTGCAGGAGGCACACAAAAGGTGGGGGCAGCCTCATGTGATAGTGCTGCACCTGGGAGGTAATGACTTAGGGTCATTGCCGGCTTTGGACCTTATTAAAAGGATGACAGCCAACATTAAGTGGGTCCACACGTGGTTGAAGGAGGTCAAAATCGGGTGGTCCAATGTGGTTGCTCGGCTGCATTGGAGGCACATCGTGACCCAGAAAGCGGCTTATAACATGCGTAAGAAGGTCAATAGAGAGTTGGGGAGAACGGTCACTGCCCTGGGGGGCTTCGTGATTCGTCACGATGGAATAATGGCTGACAAAAAGGACCTATTTCGACCTGACGGGGTACACCTGACGGATGTTGGGTTGGATATATTCCTAAAAGACATTAGGAGCACTTTGTTAAGAGTTATTTAGTTTCCAAAAAAAAAAGTGGTTAATTGTTAATTAAGTTATTTGTACAGTTTTGAATGTTTTGCTATTCATAGGTGCCTGTCGGTTTGTGTGTGGCGGCAAGAGAACGCTTGGCTCTTGTGGCGGGTGGTAAGGGCCCTGGGGAGCGGGCACCGAGAGGGAAGAGTGACGGTCTAAATTGGGGAGCGGTTATGCCCGCCAGGCGCCGGCCTGGGGGTCCTCTCCCTTGCGAATAAGACCGAATACCTCTAAACCATCACAGCTCTCTCTCAGTGCCATTGGGCGTGAACAGCCGGGTGTCACGCTGCAAACACCGAAAGGGGCCTTGACCATCTGCTTAAAGGGGCTAGGTTAGGGAAAGATGCCGCCAACGTTGTGTTACGAACTTGTTGCCAAGTTTGGTATTAAGAGTTAAAGTGCCTAAGATAATTGGTTAACACTTAGGTACTAGTTATCCGTTTATGTTAATAAACGTGACGTGACCGGTCTTTCTCTCCCAACATGGTGTGTTGTCTTATTTATTCAGGTGTAGGCTACACTACGTAGGACGTAATAGGGGGTTAAGACCTTATGAGAGTGGAGGGCCCTCTAGTGGGCCTGTAACAGCATTAAGGGATTACCAACTTGAAGTCTGGAGGATTGTAGAGTGTTTTTGTTACAATGTTGCAGGAGAGGAGGAGGTGTTTTGTGCTTACCTTTATAGGTTCCTGCAGCAGGGTGTCCGGCCTCTTTTCGGTTCCAGACTTCAAGGAGAAAGTTTCCCGCCCACCCGTCCCTGGAGTAGCTGTGGATTGGCGGCGATGCGGCTCGGTAGGGTGAGTTAACCCGGCTGGGGTAGGTTTACTTGAGCTAGCCTTTGGTAAGACCGGGTTCTTAATATAGTCATCCACCTCTATCAATAGGGTTGCACGATTCGATTGGTAGAGGTTACCTTACTGGGTTGGATGGATGCCTTGGCAGGCGGGTGGTCAGGGCCCTGGGGAGCGGGCACCGAGAGGGAAGAGTGACGGTCTAAATTGGGGAGCGGTTACACCCGCCAGGCACCGGCCTGGGGGTCCTCTCCCTTGCGAATAAGACTGAATACCTCTAAACCATCACAGCTCTCTCTCAGTGCCATTGGGCGTGAACAGCCGGGTGTCACGCTGCAAACACCGAAAGGGGCCTTGACCATCTGCTTAAAGGGGCTAGGTTAGGGAAAGATGCCGCCAACGTTGTGTTACGAACTTGTTGCCAAGTTTGGTATTAAGAGTTAAAGTGCCTAAGATAATTGGTTAACACTTAGGTACTAGTTATACGTTTATGTTAATAAACGTGACTGTGACCAGGCTTTCTCTCCCAACATGGTGTGTTGTCTTATTTATTCAGGTGTAGGCTACACTACGTAGGACGTAATAGGGGGTTAAGACCTTAAAATAGGAATTAGTTAGTTAATGATATGAATTTTTTATTAGATTTATTTTAATTATATTAAAGTTAGTGGGTGTTAGGGTTAAACTTAGGGTTAGGTTTAGAGGTTTGTAACTTTAGTATAGTGGCGGCGACGATGGGGGCGGCAGATTAGGGGTTAATAAATGTAGGTAGGTGGCAGCGATGTTAGGGGCGGCAGATTAGGGGTTAATAAGCGTAGGTAGGAGGCGGCGATGTTGGGGGTGGCAGATTAGGGGTTAATAAGTGTAATGTAGGTGGCAACGATGTCAGGGGCGGCAGATTAGGGGTTAATAAGTGTAATGTAGGTAGTGGCAATGTCAGGGGCGGCAGATTAGGGGTTAATAAGTGTAATGTAGGTGGCAGCGATGTCGGGGGCGGTAGATTGGGGTTAATAAGTGTAGGTAGGTGGCGGCGATGTCAAGGGTCGGTAGATTAGGGGTTAATAAGTGTAATGTAGGTGTCGGTGATGTCGGGGGTGGCAGATTAGGGGTGTTTAGACTTGGGGTTTATGTTAGGGTGTTAGGTTTAAACATAACTTTTCTTTCCCCATAGGAATCAATGGGGCTGCGTTACGGAGCTTTACGCTCCTTTATTGCAGGTGTTAGACTTTTTCTCAGCCAGCTTTCCCCATTGATATCTATGGGAAAATACAGCTCACCGCGGTGCTGGTATTGGAGTGCGGTATGGAGCTCAATTTTGCTCAACGCTCACTTATTGCCTGCTAACGTTGGGTTTTTGCAAACCTGTAAAAGCAGCGCTATAGGGAGGTGAGCGGTGACAATAACTTGCAAATTAGTACCGAGCCGCTCATAACGCAAAACTCGTAATCTAGCCGAAAGTTATGTAAAATAGATTTCTATACATATATAACTATAGGAATAGATATAGAGGTTTAGATACATAAATATATAATTACAATAATAATTACATTGTTCGGTATATGCAGAACATTGGAATGTAAGCTATTCATAACTGCTGTAGGGTTAGCGAGTGAGCGATAAGTGTTAGTTTTTTTCTTCTGCGCTTTCCATTAACTGCTATGGACAAAATAAGTAAACACGGTCACAATATTTGGTTAGTGCGCATTGGGTTTTGCTCTAGCACAAATTTTTTACTTTCAGCTTGTGATATGCGTGCTACCTGGCATGCATAAAAAGTCTCAGTTTAGCAAAGTTTACACTCTAGCAGGATCGCTAACTAGCACTTCACTCGTAATCTAGACCATTATTGGAAGCCAATATAGGAAATATTGCAATGTACCCTATAATTAGATTATAAAAGTCTTATACAGTATCAGGGCTAACAAAGGTGCTTACATTCCAGGTCCAGATAATAAATGTTAGGGAGTAGCAAGGAATTATATTGCATTTGTAATCTTATGCTTATATAATATAAGCAGCACTAGATCCTAAGGGCTACTAAAACAAATAATTATGTAACAATGAAAGTTGAGTGGCTCAACTAATATCATAACTTTTATATAATCAGGCAGACAATGTTCCCAGCTACAGAGACACTTGTAATTAGGGCAAGTGTGGCAGTATCCGCTATGTGCATTTGACATGGCACAATCAATCTCTTGTGCAGCCCTTTTTGTCTGCTCTTGCACAATAGATTGAACAGGAGCAGGGCTTGTCAATTATCTAGAACAAATCAGCCTGTTATGCTTTAAATCCACAACCTCTGAGTTGACAGAGAGGTAAGGAAGCAGTGCTGTAAAGACCACTGCTTTTTAACCTGAGATTGCAGGTTTGTGTTTGCAAACCTGCACTGCAACTGCTCCCAAGCTGCATCTGCAGCTTGATAAAAGGAGGCAATAATAGCACAATAATAACAACACTGTCCTTTGTCAGTTGCTATTATGTGCAGAAGCTCACAGTGTAGCTTCAGGTTCACCCCTCTCTATTTGAAAATCCTAAGGGTTGTTATAAAACCTCATAAAAATGAAAGCTATCACTGTATCACAAACCCCTAATTGCTTTCTTTACCCCACACAATAAAAAACACATTCAATTTCTGTAACTGCAAAAACAACTATTTTTTTATATGCTATCTCAATTAACTCTAATTAGGTTGACCCAGATCCCTACACAATTGAGTTAATCTAATGATTACTCCTCCCAAAGCAAAACCCACTTCAACCATTAACATGTATTGCCACAACACCCTCCCACCTCAAGCACTGGTCATTTAATTTAACTTTCTCTATCCCCTGCTGCAAATAGCTCCCATGTGACACAATCACAGCAACCCACTGCTATTAAACTTAAAGGGACATGAAACCCAAACTTTTTCTTTCATGATTCTGATAGATGATACAATTTTAAACAACTTTCCAATTTACTTCTAGTATTTAATTTTCTTCCTTCTCTTGTTATCCTTTGCTGAAAGATTTATCTAGGCAAGCTCAGGAGCAGCAAAGAACCTAGGTTCTCGCTGCTGATTGGTGGATGGATATATATATATATATATATATACAGATTGTCATTGGCTCACCCATGTGTTTAGTTAGAAACCAGTAGTGCATTGCTGCTCCTTCAACAAATAATACAAAGAGAATGAAACAAACTAGATAATAGAAGTAAATTAGAAAGTTGTTTAAAATTGTATTCTTTATCTAAACCATGAAAGAAAATTTTTGGGTTTCATGTCCCTTTAAGCTGCTATGAGAAAATGCTGTGGCAGCTCCATTGTAGTGAGTTACGTGTGATCTAGGCTCTAATTTGAATTGCATAGTGGGCATTTAATATAGGATTAGATACATACTAGCTATTGGCAAATTAAAGATAAATAAAAAAGGTTGTAGCATAGAGGGAAATAAGATAACACCATGACAATTGGCCTAGGTCAGAAATTAAATATTTATCACAGATATGAATTAATTGTGAAATATCAGCTTCAGGTTCCTCAGAGAATAGGCAAGAAGACGAGTCTGATGGTTTCATTGCTGCAAGTCTTGAAGTAGTTTTTGTTTGATGAGAAATAAAGAGTGGAAGTGAACAGAACGAAGTAGAAAGGCAAAAAAGTGAGTGGTAGAGCTGGAAAAAGCATAATCTAAAATGTGTTACTTCATAGGAATCAGGATATGATTCAATAAGCGTAAATGTACAGGAATGCATGCAAACAAAAAGGGCAAGAAATAAAAGCAGAATCTGTCATTTTTAATGGTCAAGAAAGGTGGTGTGGGGTCACCAAAGAGAAGAAAAAAATCATATACACAAAACATTATTAATAAAATAACAAATATATTTGTTGTATTATTAGTTAAATCTTTTTGGGATAAAATTATTTATTTGTAGTGGGGATCATCCAGGATCCAGCGAATAAGGGGTTTATATACAGTAGATGATAGGAGGTTGCTGTAAAGGTTATATCAATAAGGGAGATCCTAGTGAGTAGATATTAATTGTGTTTGGAACAATAGAAAATACCACTGCTACCTATCAAAAAGCTATGCATCATAATCTAAGCTTGTACACGTGCTATTAACCTGCATATTCATATCGACTAACAAAAATGCTTTTAATTCAAATGGTGATCAATGAGCCAGTTGCAAAATGGAAGAGCAATAGTAGTTTGTAATTTGGGAGAAAGTTCTAAACATAAATCTTAAAGGGCTCTAATGTCCCCTTAAAGGACAATGAAACCCCAGTTTATTTTTTTTTTATTTTTTTTTTTTAAGTTTTAAAATATTTATTGGAAAATCAAAAGATAGATGTACATAAGACGAGGAGACGCAGCTCCAATGCAAAAATTTGACATTCACACAGATAACATAGAGTTGAATATATCTACAGTGAAGACAAACATTTTGGTTTGTAATAGATTGTTGAGTATAAGTCTGACTTGTCAAGTCTTGATCCATGACCGACAAGTCTAAAGGTATGGGGGGAAGTGGGTCATAATGAATGAGAATCTAGAGAACCTTGATGAGGGTCAGAAAGAAGGAAAGAGGAAGGTGGGTGAAAGGGTAAAAAGGAGAGGGGGGTAGGGGGATAGGCTAGAGACAGAGAAGGAGAGGGAAGGTTGTCCTGGTAAGGCATCCAGAAAAACTAAAAAGAGGGCAGACTAAAGGGGAACACAGTCGGGGGTCTATGTGTCCTGAGTGGTCGTGTTGGGCTTCCAGTCTGTGTTATAAGACTCCTTCCAGTCAGCCCAAATCAACTCAAATAGGTCAGATTTATTTAACTTGTAAAAAACATCCTTTTCCATCGTGTACAAGTAGGCCATATTATTGCGGATCGCCGCCCAACTTGGGGCTCTTTCCTTTTTCCAGGAGCATGCAATAGAGTATTTCACAGTCAAGAACAGGTAGATGCAAATATACGCATGGTTTTTAGGAAGTGAGTGTAAGTTTAGGTGAAAAAGGGCTGAGGCAAACAGTCTAGGAATTCTGATGCCCATATCCTGTAGTACCGAGAAGCACTTTTGCCAAAGAGGCTGAATCACGGGACATTCCCACCAAATGTGTAGCGCATTACCCCTATTTCGCCAACAATTGAGGGACACATTCGGGAAAATTTTTGCTAACCTGGTAGGTACGTAGTACCAATGAGATAGAAGTTTAAAATAGGTTTCGTATAACGTTGTACAATGGATAGCTTTCTGGGTCAAGGAGAAAGCCCGTTCCCACTCCTCAGGAGACATGCGCCTACCTATTAGTGTCTCCCAGCGGGACAGGTGGTTAGGGGTTTCTGGGTTCCGCGATCCGCCTAGCAGCGTATAGTGGATAGATAAGGGCCTGCACAGTCGCTCTCCCCTGGACCATATGGACTCCCATAAGGTTATTGGGTGGTTTAGGCAGGGTTTAAAACCCCAACTGCAAAGAAAACTCTTGATCCTCTGGTATTCAAAGGGTAAATACGATGGGACCTGATCCTCTGCACTAATTTGAAATAGTTGTTTAAAAGAGTCACGTGGGGCCGTGGACCAAAGGTCCGATATACTATTGATACCTAATTGGGCCCATTTATTTGGATGAGAATCTTGTAAACCCGAGAGGAGGCCCGCCAAGGAGGTAACTGGAGAAGGATGTGGGGCAATGTGAGAATGGTGGCGTATTTTATCCCAAAAGCTGAGACATTCACATACAACAGGATTGTTTAAGGCCAACTCTCTTCGACAATGTGGGGGGGTCCAGATTAGGTCCCGTAAGGTAATTTGGGAAGGCAGTGAGGCCTGTTCTATGGATTTCCATTTGGCATCCGACGACCTAACCCCCCATTGGGAAACATGGGTTAGCATTGCTCCCTCGTAATATCGTGTCACTGATGGAGAAGCTATGCCCCCCATGGACTTAGGGAGCTGAAGCACTCTATGCGCGACTCTGGGAGGTTTATCCATCCAAATAAATTTAGTAAACCCGCTCTGGAATTGGAGAAGCAGGTGTCTCGGTAAGTTAATGGGAAGGCAGCGGAACAGGTACGTCAGCCTGGGGAGGAACGACATCTTCAACGCCACAATCCTACCCAGCCAGGAAACATGTTGGAGATTCCAGTCCTTCCTCAAGGAGCGAAGGGAGGTTAGGAGAGGAAGATAGTTATCTTTAATTGTTTGTGGGAGGCTACTAGAGATCCTAATACCTAAGTGATGAACAGAATGTTCAGTCCAATTGAAATTATAGGTTTCAGTGAGGGGGGCTAATTGTGTACTGGTGAACCCTTGTGTGTATACTTGCGTTTTTGACAGGTTTAATTTGTAATAAGAATGGGCCCCGAACGTGGTGAGCAAATCTAGAAGTCTGGGGATCCCCCGCTCAGGATGGGACAGAAAAAGGGTAACATCGTCAGCAAAAAGTGCGATTTTGTGCGAGGTGCCCCACAATGTGACACCTTTGATTTGGGGGTCAGACCTAATCTGCTCAGCCAAAGGTTCTATTGAAAGGGCAAACAAGAGCGGCGAGAGGGGGCACCCCTGCCTGGTCCCATTGGTGATAGAGAAGAGAGAGGAGTGAAAGCCCAAGCCTCTCACAGAGGCGGTAGGAGAGGAGTAGAGAGCTTGAACGGCCGCTATGAAATCGGGCGGGAAATGGAATCTCTCAAGGACTGCCCAAAGGTATTGCCATCTGACCCGGTCAAAGGCCTTCTCAGCGTCGAGAGAGATGACCGCGAGCGGCCTCCCGAGTCGTGAGGCCGAAGTGAGTATGCTAAGAAGACGCCTCGTGTTGTCTGGACCCTCTCGGAGGGGGACAAATCCTACCTGATCCGGGTCAATAAGGGAAGGTAGAAGGTTGGAAAGACGATTGGCCAGAATCTTTGAGTAGAACTTAATGTCTGTGTTTATCAAAGAAATGGGCCTGTAACTCGCGCAGAGCGATGGGTCCTTGTCCGGCTTAAGGATGGTGATAATATTAGCCTCAAGAAATTTGCTCCCGAAGTTACCTTCCTTTCTAGCCAAGTTATAGAATTTTAGCAGTAACGGGGCAAGTTCCTGGGCATAGGTCTTATAAAAGTGGGCCGGGTAACCGTCTGGGCCAGGGGCCTTAAAAGACTTTGCGTTCTTAATAACTCTCAAGACCTCTGGAAGAGAGAAGGGGGAGCTCAAGACATCTCGTTGTTCTGAGGCCAGAATGGGTAACGATAGAGTCTTAAGGTAAGTTTCCAATACCTCTTGAGAAGAGGATCTAGGGGACTCAGCCGTGGCTATATTATAGAGCTTGGCATAGTAGTCGGCGAACGCCTCACCTATCTGGGACGGGATTTGGAGATGAGATCCCGATGATTGAATGGAATGGATCCTGGATGCCCCTGATCTTTTCCTAATTTTGTTTGCCAGCAGAGTATCGGCTTTATTACCTTTATAGTAAAATAAGTGTTTGAGCTTGGTGAGGTTAATTTGGGTTCTGCGCAGTTCGATCCTGGAAATGTGGTCTTTAATCTCAATAATTTGAGAGGTAGTCTCTACCGAAACTGTGACTCTATTGCACGCCTCTAGTTGTCTCAACTTAATATGGGCCTGTGAGAGAGTAAGGCCTGCTTGCTTTCTAATATGCGATTGTTTAGTGATAAACAGACCTCTAATTGTCGCTTTAGCTGCGCCCCATAATGTGTCGTCCCTAACCGACAGGTTATCATTAGCTTGAATAAAGTGGGTGATATCTCTACGGAGTTCCTCCCTAAAGGGTATGTCCTCTAGAATCTGGTGGGGCAGTCTCCAATTAGGTCTAATATGAGTGGTGTTAGTGGAAATTATGTCAGCTTGAACTGAGTCGTGGTCAGACCAGGGGCAGAGGGAGATTTTGGCCCTCTTAACTAAGTCTAGAGAGTCAGCTGTAGAGAAAATGTAATCGAGCCTGGTGTATAATTTATGAGGATGTGAGAAATGGGTGTAGTCGTAATCCCTGGGGTGTAGGGCTCTCCATATGTCATATAAGCCCGAGGCAGTCATTGTTTGGCGGAAACAGTGTGAGAGTTGTTTAGCTAGAGAGGGTGCTGGGTCTGTGGACCTAGGTTTTCTATCCAGCGAGTGGTCCCAGACCATGTTAAAGTCCCCTGCTATGAGGACTCTCCCCTGTTGGACTTGAGAAAGGACATGCAGAATGTGTTTAAGGAAACGTGGCTGTTTGGAGTTTGGGAGATATACGGACACTAGGGTATATGTGACATGATTTATGTTACAGATCAGGATAACATATCTTGCCTGGGGGTCACTAATAACTTGTACCTTTTCAAAGGCCAGGCACTTGTGCAACAATATCGCCACCCCTCTGGCTTTTTTAGTGTAAGAGGCAACTTCAATGTGGGTATAGGACTTAGAAATGAGCCTGAGGGGTTCCTTGTCGAGCCAGTGGGTCTCCTGGAGGAAAACCACATCAGGGTTGTGATGGCTCAACGTCCTGAGTAGCAGGCTACGTTTGTGAGGCGAGTTCAGACCTCTAACATTATGAGTCAGAAGCCTAATAGTGGACATAGTCAGTGGTAAGGATGGGGGTGTAGGACATATTAAAGAATCTAAATTGTGTTGTGGGTCCAGTGGAGGGGGAAAGAAACAGCAAGAGAAGGGAAAGGCGGGAAAAGGAGAGCACCAAAGAGAGTGCTCAAGAGTGTGGTGGAATTAGTCCACCTCAAAGAGTCCTAAAGTGGACTTCTATGTGGGGGCGGAGCAGTTGGGGAAATTACTCTTAGGTACACAATGTAGAGAGCATACCTAACAACAGCCCCGCTCTGCGGTAAGTGAATACTTAAATTTAAATTAACACTAAAAATGCACTAAATAACCGTTAGATAACATCAATATAATAATCAACAGAACATACTGAAGCAAAACACGTTCAGCATGTGATGCAAGCACAGAACAGTACAGTGAACCTGAGCAACAGTAAACCACCGGGTGGTTGAAAGTGAGGAGCAACATTTGTCCCAAATGATGGTTGAATGAGGCTGACCCCAAGAGTTAGGGGGTGCCTGTGGGTTGAGGAAGTTTTGCTCTTTTGGCTCTGCGTTCATTAACAGTCCACTCAGGAGCGGAAGCCCGCAACTTAGGGTAAGGAGGATCCTGTTGAGGAGGAGGCTCAGGTCTGAGCCCCCAGTTAGTGAGGAGAGTTAGGCTTTGGGCTAGAGTTGTAGCAACAAAGGTTTGATTGTCTTTGGAGATAATAAGGCGAGTAGGGAAACCCCATCTATATTTGATGTTATTTTTTCTGAGAGTGGTGGTGACAGATTGATAGTGGCGTCTCTGTTGTAAGGTGTAGGCCGAGAGGTCAGGGAGAAGCTGTATGTCTTTAAATTTCTCGCTCATAGATGGTTTCTTGAAGGCTGCCTGCATCAGCCTATCCTTATATATGAAGCTGTGAAAGCAAACTATCACATCTCGCGGTTTATCTTGTGCCACATTTCTAGCACGGAGTGCTCTGTGTGCCCGTTCCATGGTGGCAGTCAAACCCTCAGGGCTACCTATCAACTGGTGAAACAGTTCCTTCAAGAAGTCTTGTAGATCGGATGGCGCAACTGTTTCCGGGATGCCTCGAAATCTGATATTATTGCGCCTGGATCTGTCCTCCACATCTGCCACTTTAAGTTCCAATTGAGAGATTTGGTCCGCCAGACATTCAGAGTAGGCTAAGAGATTGGATTGATCCACCACCAAGTCATCTTGTTTCCTTTCTAGAGCATCTACTCTCTCCCCAACTTCTGAGATCTCTTTTTTAAGCTTCGCAGAACTTCGCTGGATTTCCTGCGTGATGAATTTAGTCTGCGAGGCCAGCAGTTTCTTTAATGATTTCTCAGTGATGAAGTGTTGTGAGGCTGACGCAGATTGGATACTTGATTGGGACTCTTCGTCCTGTGAATCATGATCACTCAACTCTTCTTGTGGATCCATGACTGGGCTCTTGGGTCTTTGTGAGAAGTGGTCATAGACTGTCTTCTTAGTTTTTGAAGCTGATTTAGGGGGCTTCCTTCCCAAGTGTGGCATGTTGTTAGGGCTTTATGTAGTTGAAGTACTCTAATCCCAGTGAGCCTAGGATAGAGTTACAAAAGGCTGTACTGTTCTGCTGCAAAGAAAATAGGTTAGTGAGACATATCACATAAAAAAGTTATACATTACTCTAAGTTAAGCAGAGCGGGGCTGAACGCCAAAAAGAATAAAAGGCTCACATGTTATAAACTAACACTTACATACAATAAGTCAACCCTTGTTATGGGATAAGACAAGCCAAGTAGCACAAATTACCAAACCCTAGACATGTACATATATTAACTTTTGAATAATATATAGTTACGAGCAGTGTTGGAGGAAAAAGTACTCAGATTACCAATAGGCTAGTTCTGAAGTAACTTTAAAGATGAGGGGTAGAGAGTAAATAAGTGGGATGAAAAGCTAAACTGACTTCCTCTTTGAACCTAGGGGGCTTCAAATAAGTATGGGCAACCTGGGCAAGAGTAACTAGGGCCAAAGTGGAGGACTCCTAGGTGTCTGAGTCTAGTAAGAGGGGAGTTGGAGGTGACCCACCCAGACTAGCTGGGCAGGAGCGGGAAGGTGAGGGGTAACCTCACTGGTGTTACACTTAAAGGTCCACTTTAGACCCTAAACCGTTATGCAGTTCAGGTACTGTGAGAATCTTGTAATAGTCAGCACTTAGGAATACACTTGTCTAATTTATGGCTTAAGCTACTACTGTAAGGATGACCTGCAAAAAAGAAAGATTGTTAGGCAAACAGTAAAGTAGCACAACACTCCACCTTGGGTTAAAAGCCCAAGGATACATAGGCTGGCGCAGCAGCAAAATTTAAACAAAGCAATAACTCTGGGGAAGGCCCACAGAGGCACAAACACTGATGCAGCAGCTTTAATGCAGTTGCTCCCAAAAAGATATAGCTTTGCACCGTTCCTACTGAGGGGGCACTTATGAGGTAACAACCAGAGTCAGTTGTGACAGGCAGGGGACTCTCTAATTATAGACTGTCTACACCTTCTTTGCAAGACAGTCTCAGGGTGTAATATCACTCTCTACTCCTCATGTAGTATTTCTGACTATTTCAACAGTAAGGGTCTCAAGTGTCCAAAGTTTTATAGGTTTCAGCAAGTCTCTGTGTGATAATGGCCTGCGGTCTGTTTTATAAGCTGGTTCAACATGCTCAGGTATTTTACTTAGGAAACCCAGAGGCAGACAGGGAGGTTCCCCTCAGATATGGAGGCTGGTAGAGCAAACTTAATGAGCATGTAAGTTGGTCTGCATACAAGAGAAATGTCCCACAGGTCAGGGAGATAAGGGAGTTATTAAAGCTGGATCCCAGTAGTATTGCTCTGTCTGTATGGCAAAACTGTTAGGACAAGACTGTGCATTAGACTCTCTCTGATATACTTGTTCCAATAAAAAAGTACTGTAAGAAATGTTATGTGTTTAAGATCCTCGTTATTATAGCAGTACAAGCAGAAATATTTAGTAGGTTGGGAGAGTGCTTGCCATAAACTAGGGAGACTTCCAACTCCCAGCAGTCTCTAAAGTTATTGCAGAGGAGATTACTTCCTTACTAATTTATGTCGGCAGTCTGCTACGCAGTGCTGGACCAGGGAGCAAAAATGGCGGATTTTGGCGCCTTTCGTGAATAGACTCTAGCAGCCTCAGATTTTCCCTTCCCCAAGGCCAACTAACTTAACTTCAACACTGATAGCTGCCCTCAAGCTAGGACCATATGCGTGCAGGCTTTTATTGTTAATAAGCCCTCCGGTCCCTGTCAAGCTGTGTAGATAAGCCCATGTGGTGAGCGTTCTTACCCGCAGTGGAGACTGTTTGATTTAGTCGCCCCAGTAGCCGCTCCACATCAGACTTCTAATTTTGGGATTGAAGGAGCTCCTCTCCAGACTGCCTCCGGGCAGTATGGTGTATGGAAGTCGCTCAGCACAGGCGCTACACAGGTGCCGCTCCCTGAAGGCCCGCAACCACCGTATCCTCTCACAGCTACACGCGGCACAAGGTTCAATCAGCCCCTTCTCTTCTTAGACACCTGGAGACCTCTGCCAGTCACACCGGAGCGGAGCCCCGACCCTCCGGAGTGTAAGTTAACTGCAGCGATGGATCCGGTTGCAGGACAGGGGTCTCTTAGCAGCGTGAGGTAGGTGAGCAATAGGCTCGCAAAACTTAGTACCTAAACACCTACTAGGATCAGGGTATTATCTCCCCAGAGTCAGTTCCTTCGATCGAGCAGTCACAAGTTACCCGGTATTCAGGAGGTGCCACACTGCATACAAGTGCTCCGGAGCGGGTCCCCGGCCCTCCAGAGCAAGTTAGAAGGCAAAGCTGGAGGTGGTACAGAGTCACTAGGAGCGGGCTGTATCTTGTAACGTTACGCGTCTGGGGGTAAGCCTCTATTTTCCAACAGGGCGGATGAGGGATAGGTGCCCTTGCTCGATCTCCATCTGGGAATGGTAGTTAGCTCTCCGGAGCGGAGCCCCGACCCTCCGGGAAGCAGGTCTCTCCTCTGGCACCTTTAGCAGCACCGTCAGGCCAAGTAAAGGTGGAATACACGGGCTGCGTGTACAAAGCCCACAGATATCTTTAGTTCGGGGTGTTAAAAGTTAGTGGGGCAAGTAATAAGAGAAAAGAAAAGACAGAATTGTATAGCTTAATCTGTTAAATAATAAAGATTAATTAGTTTGCTGGAGAGAGCTGCAGACAAACACGTCTGTTCTCTTCAGTGGCTAGCTCCGCCCTCCTATTTTTATTTTTTTATATGATTCAGGTACAGCAAACAATTTTAAACGACTTTCCAATTTATTCTATTGCCAAAATTAGCTTCATTATCTTGGCATCCTTTGTTAAAGGAGCAGCAATGCACTGCTGGGAGCTAGCTGAATACATCAGGTTAGCCAATGACAAAGGCATACATGTGCATCCACCAATCAGCAGCTATCTCCCACAAGTGCATTGCTCCTCCGAGTCTACTTAGGTATGCTTTTCAATAAAGGATAAGAGAATGAAGAAAATTAGATAACAGAAGTAAATTGATAATTTGTTTAAAATTGCATGCTCTGTCATGAAAGAAACAGGTTGTTTTTTATGTCCCTTTAACAAAATTTAAGAGTGCTGTGAATTGCTGATACGCAACTGCCTTCTTTAAGATTCAGACACACTTTTAGTAAACATCATAAATCTGCTACACTGAAATTAAACAGCAAATAGCAATGACTAAAATAGATTAAAATAATATAAAGCCAACCCATTTATTAATATAATTAATTACTGGGGTTAGAAATATTTTTAGAACAAAGAATATAATCTCACAAAGCCTAGCATATCTGGAACCACGAACAAATAACTGCAAAAAATAATTAAGAACAAAATTCACTGCTTGTTTTAAATATATTCATGGCTTTGACTAATATCATTCTGTGGTTTTGTACAACACTTAATTGCAACTGAAAATTAAATTTAATGACCATTATCTGTTTTTCTAAGTGTAAATGAATATGTGCAGAATCCTAACTATGAGTTTCTTAACCATAGTTGTCATGAACAATTTAGCTAACATGTAATGCAATGAATAGTGATATTAATTTATTTGTACCTTATAGCCAGTCAATCGGGAACACATGGGAACAGAGTTCCTGTACTATTTTTGCAGGAGGAACTATGTTCCCTCTGGACAGAGAACAGAAATGCTTCAGTAAACACTGCTGCTGGTTGTGGAAGGAGCTTGAGCACAGTCTGGTTAGAGGGATAGTGAGATCCTCTAGTAATGGGCAGTAACACTTCCTACAATACACTAAATGCAAGCCTGTCAGTGGTTCTGCTGTGTATATCCCATGGTGCTTATATTTCTGAGTGGCTTGCTCTGTGGTTATTTAATTCCCCTCAGCAGAAATAGGACTATTGCACCTTAAGGGGGTGAGACTCTGTGACAGAGTAGGATTCTCAGGCAACCTTTCAACCCTTCATTGGATTTAATTTGCTTTTAATTAATCAAAGTGTATGTACATATACATACAGTGTGTGTGTGTGTGTGTGTATGTATGTATGTATGTATGTATGTATGTATATATATATATATATATATATATATATATATATATATATATATATATATAAAACACGGAAGGGGACTGCACTCCTAGACCGGACCGTGTACACATCCCATGACCCTGCAACATGCTCAGCCCTGGGTGCTCAGTGGCACTCATAAGAAGCTGTGCTATCACCAGAGTCACAGGCAGTTAACCCCAGACAGGTCTGGGTGCAAGAACCATAGGGGTAATAACAAAACAAATTAATACAACACAGAGAGAAAACCCTGCACTCACTAGCAAGCTCACAGCTAAGATTTAAAAGCAAAAATGGAAAGGTTAGTTACCGCATCTGGCCAAATGGGACAAGCCTAGGTACCACGTCAAGGTCCTTTCCAATACTTGGTACCCTAAAACAGCTACACAATACAAGCTCTCAAATCCAAACAAACTAGGAACAAGGGAAGGGTGCACAGGCTTATGTAATCACCCCAGTAATATACAAAACACGGAAGGGGACTGCACTCCTAGACCGGACCTGGTATACATCCCATGACCCTGCAACATGCTCAGCCCTGGGTGCTCAGTGGCACTCACAAGAAGCTGTGCTGTCACCAGAGTCACAGGCAGTTAACCCCAGACAGGTCTGGGTGCAAGAACCATAGAGGAAATTACAAAACAAATTAATACAACACACAGAGAAAACCCTGCACTCACTAGCAAGCTCACAACTAAGATTGAAAAGCAAAAATGGAAAGGTTAGTTACAGCAAAAAAAAAAAAAAAATATTCATGTAACTTTTTCATCCTCAAACAGTATGCTTCAGAGACTTTTATAAATGTTAATATATATAGTTTTATAATCATGGCAAGCATTGTATTCTGTTACTAATTACACATTGTGATTAGGAAACCTATTGCAGACAGCAAGTCTACTTTGTGGTTTTATGCAATTAGTTTCATTCTCTATGCCTCATTTATACCTATTTATATATTCCACAAAAAAAGCATAACACAAATTTTCCTTCTACCTATCTGTGCAACTTTGACATGTTTTTATGGCCTAGAGAGTATAACAATCACCTAAAATTAGTCTAAATCTAGCAGCAGCAAATCTCAACTAAAAGCTGGTAGCGCTGTGGTAGATATACAGTACATGCTGATATGATTATAGTGTGACTCATTATCTGACAGGACTTTTCTATCCAAAAGAAATTGATGGAAAATGTTTGACTTGAAGCAGGTGTATTATGCCAGGAAACACAATACACTACACACACAAAATCCACTTGATTCTTTATAGGTGTCTCTGCCTTACGCCTAATACACCGTCTTATACAATGGACATCACACAATGGAACCACTGTGTTGTCATCAATAAATAACTGTTTATTTGTTTGCAATGAGCTTTTGTTTTCGCTTCACAAGCCAGATATGAAATTACCCTTTATCAGATATTTTCCTTCTAACAATGCATAAATAATACTTTTGCTCTCCATTCATACAGATGATTACAAGATTCCTATGGATAAGCACTTGTGTAGAGAAAAAAAACTGTGCAATTTTAAAGTTTCTGCAAAGCATGCACAAATTGTATTTGTTGAATTCCCTTAAAAATGTAACGTTATTGGTAGTTTATAAGACCCAGCAAAAATATTTTTGTTTCAATCCATTTTAGATTTACCAAGAGACTATCACAATCCATACAATATCAGAAGCTAAAACAATGGCAGCTTTTAGATACACGGCGCATTTAGATATTGAGTGTATAATCACGACAGAAAAGCATTAGTGTGAAAATGTAACATACAGTATTTCAAGTTTCAGGCAGTGTTAACACTCTATTCAGCTAGATTACAAGTTTGTGCGTTCGTATTTTAATGCTGAAAATATGGTATTTTCAGCGTTAAAACAGCACCGCAGCCATTACGAGTCTTGTCGGTATAGGTGTACCGCAAGCCTTTTAGACTGTAACGCAACGTCAGTACCGCACTCTTAAAAATTACGTTTTTGCATGGGATTTCTATAGCGCTGGTATTACAAGTTTTTTTTAAAAAAGCGAGCATTACACTCTAAAACGACAAGTCAGTAGTTATGAGTTTTACGCTACAAAGCTGTAACATAACTTATGTGTTAAAAAGTACACTAACACCAATAAACTACCTATTAACCCCTAAACCGAGGCCCTCCCGCATCGCAAACACTATTTTAAAGTTATTAACCCCTATTCCGCCGCTCCCAGACATCGTCACCACTATACTAGGGTTATTGACCCCTAATTTGCCGTCCGCCCACATCGCCCCCACTATACTAAAGTTATTAAAGGGACACTGAACCCAATTTTTTTTCTTTTGTGATTCAGATAGAGCATGTAATTTTAAGCAACTTTCTAATTTACTCCTATTATCATTTTTTCTTCGTTCTCTTGCTATCTTTATTTGAAAAAGAAGGCATCTAAGCTTTTTTTTGGTTTAAAACTCTGGACAGCCCTTTTTATTGGTGGATGAATTTATCCACCAATCAGCAAAAACAACCCAGGTTGTTCACCAAAAATGGGACGGCATTTAAACTTACAATCTTGCATTTCAAATAAAGATACCAAGAGGATGAAGAAAATTTGATGATAGGAGTAAATTAGAAAGTTGCTTAAAATGTCATGCTCTATCTGAATCACGAAAGAAAAAAATTTGGGTTCTGTGTCCCTTTAAGCCCTACACCACCGCCACTATAATAAACCTATTAATCCCTAAACAGCAAGCCCCCCTGTCAGGGTACCTGTGAATTAACATTGAATAAACTACAGATGTATCCCAGAATGTAATATTTCATTTTAGCTAATATCTAATTTGATATAAATGGATCTCACTACAACCACTGCCCCCCTCCTTGCTGCTTAAGACAAGCTAGGTACAAAAGCAAAACATTTGGTTCAATTAGTGAAGATAGAAAATAAACATTTAACCTTTGAAGCTCATAGCTCCACATGAAGGATAAACATTGGGCCTGATAATTACCCGAGCCTGGGGTGTTGGAGACAGGATTCTCTACATAAGTAAGATAAGCAGACAGAAAATTTGAGAATATAGTAATTAGCACAGGCCTGTTAATTGCCCCTAAACCTCAGATATACAAATAATCTGAACTCAAGTTACCTACAGACATATGGGAATGCTGTGACTTAATCTTTATATAAGATTATATTAACAACATGTATGTATATATATATATATATATATATATATGCATGTATATGTATATATATATATGTATGTATTGATCTGAAACTTTTACTAAATTTGGTACATGTCTGCTGTATTGAATAAGTAGCTGTATAGTAAATTAAAAATATGTAACCCGTTTATTTCAAGATAAACACATTTTTATTTGTTTTCCAGAAATCTGATGAACATTACAGGGAAGAACTGGTTTAAAGATGAAGTTTCCAAATAGGATACCCAAAAGTTAATATATAAATGCATTATAGATTTTGAGCCCATGTGTTAAACACTGTTGAGACATGTATTAATAAATAACTATAATACTCATGTATATCTATGATATAAGATGTGACTAGGAAATAAAATATGTACCAGTATATCAAATGAACTGATATACAGAATAAAACAGATACACATATATATTTCATTGATTGATACTACTAGTCCCTCATAAAAATGCAACTTTTAAATGCATTTTTAAGATATTATAACTGGAATATATTCATGCTTAATCTTGAAATACTCAGAATAAAATAATATTAAACAGATCGTATATGGAACATATAATTATTAAAACTATCGGCTAGATTGCGAGTTTTGCGTTATGAGGGGTGCGGTATTAACTTGCACGTTATTGTCACAACTCACTTACCTACAGCGCTGGTATTACAGGTTTTCAGAAACTTAAAAGGCAAGAAGTGAGCGTAGAGCAAAATTGTGCTCCATACCGCATTCCAATACCAGCGCTGCTTAAGTCAGCGGTGAGCTGGTTGTACGTGCTCGTGCACAATTTCCCCATAGACATCAATGGGGAGAGCTGGCTGATATAAAGTCTAACACCTGCCAAAAAGCAGTGTAAAGCAGTGTAAAGCTCAGTAACGCAGCCCCATTGATTCCTATGGGGAAACTAAATTTATGTTTACACCTAACACCCTAACATGAACCCCGAATCTGACACTTATTAACCCCTAATCTGCTGCCCCCCCTTATCGCGACACCTACATTATACTTATTAATCCCTAATCTGCCGCTCCGGACATCGCCGCCACCTACATTATACTTATGAACCCCTATTCTGCTGCTCCCAACATCGCCGACACCTACATTATATTCATTAACCCCTAATCTGCCACCCCCAATGTCGCCGCAACCTACCTACACCTATTAAGCCCTAATCTGCTGCCCATAACATTGCCGCCACTATAATAAACATATTAACCTCTAAACCGCCGTGCCACTTTGCAAACACTAGTTAAATATTATTAACCCCTAATCTGCTGCCCCTAACATCGCCGCCACCTACCTACATTTATTAACCCCTAATCTGCCGCCCCCAATGTCGCCGCCACTATATTATATTTATTAACCCCTAAACCTAAGTCTAACCCTAACCCTAACACCCCCTAACTTAAATATAATTAAAATAAATATAAATACAACCTTCAATTTATTACCTAAATTATTCCTGTTTAAAACTAAATACTTACCTGTAAAATAAACCCTAACCTAGCTACAATATAACTAATAGTTACATTCGGCTAGATTACGAGTCTTGCGTTAGGGTTAAAAAGCAGCATTGAGAGGTCCCAACGCTGCATTTTAACGCCGCTGGTATTACGAGCCTTGCAGGTACAGGTGTACCGCTCACTTTTTTCCGCGACTCTAACATACCGCAAATCCACTTACGTCAATTGCGTATCTCATATTTTCAATGGGACTTGCATAACGCCGGTATTATGAGTCTTGGAAAAAGTGAGCGGTAGACCCTCTCCTGTCAAGACTCGTACCGCATTTAAAAGTCAGTAGTTAAGAGTTTTATGGGCTAACGCCATAAAATAAAACTCATAACTAAAGTGCTAATAAGTACACTAACACCCATAAACTACCTATTAACCCCTAAACCGAGGCCCCCCAACCCCACATCGCAAACACTGAAATAAAATTTTTAACCCCTAATCTGCTGACCGGACATCACCACAACTTTAATAAATATATTAACCCCTAAACAGCCGTTCTCCCACCTCACAAACACTAGTTAAATTTTAGTAACCCCTAATCTGCCATCCCTAACATCGCCGACACCTACCTACATTTATTAACCCCTAATCTGCCGCCCCAATGTCACTGCAACTATATTAAATGTATTAACCCCTAAATCTAAGTCTAACCCTAACACCCCCCCTAAATAAAATATAATTTAATTAAATCTAAAGAAAATTACTACAAATAAATAAATTATTCCTATTTAAAACTAAATGCTTACCTGTAAAATAATCCCTAAGCTAGCTACAATATAACTAATAGTTACATTGTATCTATCTTAGGGTTTATTTTTATTTTACAGGCAACTTTGTATTTATTTTAACTAGGTACAATAATTATTAAATAGTTATTAACTATTTAATAGCTACCTAGCTAAAATAAATACAAATTGACCTGTAAAATAAAACCTAACTTGTCTTACACTAACAACTAACCTAACCCTACAATTAAATAAATTCCATAAATGAAATACAATTAACTAAATTCAAAACAATTAGCTAAATTACAAAAAAACCCACTAAATTACAGAAAATAAAAAACTAATTACAAGATCTTTAAACTAATAACACCTAATCTAATAGACCTATCAAAATAAAAAAGCCCACCCAAAATAAAAAAAAACCCCTAGCCTAAACTAAACTACTAATAGCCCTTAAAAGGGCCTTTTTGCGGGGCATTGCCCCAAAAAAATCAGCTCTTTTACCTGTAAAAAAATACAAACAACCCCCCAACAGTAAAACCCACCACCCACACAACCAATCCCCCAAATAAAACCCTAACTAAAAAACCTAAGCTCCCTATTGCCCTGAAAAGGGCACTTGGATGGGCATTGCCCTTAAAAGGACATTTAGGTTTATTGTGACACAAAGCCCTAACCTAAAAATAAAACCCACCCAATACACCCTTAAAAAATCCTAACACTAACCCCTGAAGATCCACCAGGACAAGTCTTCATCCAAGCGGCAAGATGTCCTCAACGAAACCGGCAGTAGTGGTCCATCCAGAAAGCATCTTCTATCTTTATCCATCTGGCGTGGAGCGGGTCCATCTTCAAGACATCCGGCACAGACCATCTACTTCTTACGACGACTCCCGACGAATGAAGGTTCCTTTAAGTGACGTCATCCAAGATGGCGTCCCTTAGATTCTGATTGGCTGATAGAATTCTATCAGCCAATCGGAATTAAGGTTGAAAAAATCCTATTGGCTGATCCAATCAGCTAATAGGATTGAGCTTGCATTCTATTGGCTGTTCCAATCAGCCAATAGGATTGAAGTTCAACCTTAATTCCGATTGGTTGATAGAATTCTATCAGCCAATCGGAATCTAAGGGACGCCATCTTGGATGACGTCACTTAAAGAAACATTCATTCCAGATGAAGCGGTCGATTGAAGATGGAGCCGCTCCGCGTCGGAAGGATGAAGATAGAAGATGCCGTCTGGAGGACCACTTCTGCCGGCTTCATTGAGGACATCTTGCCGCTTGGATGAAGACTTCTCCCGGTAAGTGGATCTTCGGGGGTTAGTATTAGGATTTTGTTAAGGGTGTATTGGGTGGGTTTTATTTTAAGGTTTGGGCTTTGGGCTGCAATAGAGCTAAATGCCCTTTTAAGGGCAATGCCCATCCAAATGCCCTTTTCAGGGCAATGAGGAGCTTATGTTCTTTATTTAGGGTTTTATTTGGGGGGTCGAATGTGTGGGTGGTGGGTTTAACTGTTGGGGGGTTGTTTGTATATTTTTTTACAGGTAAAAGAGCTGATTTCCTTGGGGCAATGCCCCGCAAAAGGCCCTTTTAAGGGCTATTGGTAGTTTAGTTTAGGCTAGGGGCTTTTTTTATTTTGATAGGGCTATTAGATTAGGTGTAATTAGTTTAAAGATCTTGTAATTTGTTTTTTATTTTCTGTAATTTAGTGTTTGTTTGTTTTTTGTAATTTAGCTAATTGTTTTGAATTTAGTTAATTGTATTTAATTTAGGGAATTTATTTAATTGTAGGGTTAGGTTAGGTGTTAGTGTAAGACAGGTTAGGTTTTATTTTATAGGTCAATTTGTATTTATTTTAGCTAGGTAGTTATTAAATAGTTAATAACTATTTAGTAACTATTCTACTTAGTTAAAATAAATACAAACTTGCCTGTAAAATAAAAATAAACCCTAAGATAGATACAATGTAACTATTAGTTATATTGTAGCTATCTTAGGGTTTATTTTACAGGTAAGTATTTAGTTTTAAATAGGAATTATTTAGTTATTAATAGTAAGTTTTATTTAGATTTATTTTAATTATATTTAAGATAGGGGGTGTTAGGGTTAGGGATAGACTTAGATTTAGGGGTTAATAAATTTAATATAGTGGCAGCGACGTTGGGGGCGGCAGATTAGGGGTTAATAAATGTAGGTAGGAGGTTAATAATATTTAAATAATGTTTGCGAGGTGGGAATGTGGTGGTTTAGGGGTTAATATGTTTATTATAGTGGCGGCGATGTCCGGAGCAGCAGATTAGGGGTTAATCATTTTATTTTAGTGTTTGCGATGCGGGAGGGCCTCGGTTTAGGGGTTAATAGGTAGTTTATGGGTGTTAGTGTACTTTTTAGCACTTTAGTTATGAGTTTTATGCTACGGCTTTGTAGTGTAAAACTCATAACTACTGACTTTAAAATGCAGTACGAATCTTGACGGGTTAGGGTGTACCGCTCACTTTTTGGCCTCCCAGGACAAGCGACTATACGCAATTTGCGTAAGTTGATTTGCGATAAGGCCAAAAAAGTGTGCGGTGCCCCTAAATCTGCTAGACTGGTAATACCAGCAGTATTAAAAAAGCAGCATTATGAGGCTTAACGGTGCTTTTTTACTCATAACACAAGACTCGTAATCTAACCGTATGAGATTAAAAGTATATAAAAATAGGCATTTGATAAAAATATATATAAGAACTGTATTTACTGTATAGCAGTGTTGAAAATGAAACTGTCTTGTCTGCTGCCCCAATGGCCTAAATCAAGAATTACAACCAAAAGACATTTGGCTGTTAAAATGACATTTCCCAGTTGCCAATCAGAGAAGAGCGCATATCCAAATCTATTGAATGATTAAGAGATGGGGAGGAGTCTTGTCTCAGACGAAAACTCGCTGCACACAGAAAAAAAGAGGATCTTGGATGAAAATGTTTTCTTGGTAACTGTTTGAAATCCTGCTTGTTGCCATTTTTGCTTTTAGAGGGACCAGTGTGTGAACACAGTTTTCAGTAAGGCAAATACATTGGGACACTCTTTGTGGATAAGAGACTATCAAGTTTATGGGACCTATTTATCAAATATCTTGCGGACCTGATCCGACTGTGCGGATCAGGTTCGTAAGACATCACTGAATGCGGAGAGCAATACGCTCTCTATATTCAGCATTGCACCAGCAGCTCACAAGAGCTGCTGGTGCAACGCCGCCCCCTGCAGGGTTGAATTCCGGTGATTCCTGTCCGCCTGCTCAGAGCAGGCGGACAGGGTTATGGAGCAGCGGTCTTTGTGACCGCTGCTCCATAACTTGTGTTTCTGGCGAGTCTGAAGACTCGCCTGAAACACGGGCCATCAAGCTCCATTCTGAGCTTGATAGATAGGCCCCTAATTCTCTCACAAATATGCATAATTCTCCTAAAACATATGATGATAGACATATTTGGATATTAACTGGATTCTCAAACTGGTGATCTGGTAAAATATAAGCAACTGTATATTTAATATTTTAAATCAAAGATATTCTAAAGCTTTAGTCAGATTATAGTAAGTATACTGATATAACATATTAATGTTTAAAAATAATTTTGTAAATATATATATATATATATATATATATATATATATATATATATTAGAATTTGTCCTATTGCAGTTAAATAAGAGGTTATTTCAGTTCAGATAAATTGGCATATCAATTGGATGTTGAAGTATTTTGTTATATTGACTAACTAAGCATTGTTAAGTTAACTGTCCATACTCTGGTATTTTATTGTGATATTTTAATGTTATTCATTGTGAGTAAGGTTAATTGTAAAGGTATATTTTTTTATGATCTTTGTAAGAATATTATAATAGCATATGTGTATGGTTGATTCATAGAGGCCTATTTAACACATATCTGTCGGACCTGATACGACAGTGAGGATCAGGTCCGACAGACATCGCTGAATGCGGAGAGCAATACGCTCTCCGTATTCAGCATTGCACCAGCAGCTCACAAGAGCTATTGGTGCAACGCCGCCCCCTGCAGACTCACGGCCAATTGGCCGCCAGCATGGGGGTGTCAATCAACCCGATCGTACTCGATTGGGTTGAATTTGCGACAATTACTGTCTGCCTCATCAGAGTAGGCAGACAGGGTTATGGAGCAGCAGTCTTTAGAGCCTGGAGGCTCGCCAGAAACACGGGCCCTCAAGCTCCGTACAGAGCTTGATAGATAGGCCCCATAATCTAGTTTCTATAAATATAATTCATTTTAACTAATCTAAAGAATTTAGGAATAATTATTAATTTCAATTGCTTTGTATATACATTTTTAATTGGGGGTTTGTTTTAAAGAATAATAACAAATACATTGTATTATAACCCTGGTATATACTGACATATTATCTGGAGGCACTGCTGAGATATTATTATATTTATCACATTGATATAATATTTTTGTAGTAAATTAATATTCATATTTCAAAATTGTATTAGCGTTTTAATTTAACCAAATTCTAAGCCAAAATAATAAAGTCTGTTACTAGAAGTGAATCCAATGAATCTATACATAGTATTGAAATATGTTCCCCAAAATTGCCGTTAGTCAGGCAGAAATGCTTAAAACAGAAGCCATTGCTCACTTTAAAAATAGATTAAGTATTAAGGGAGAATTAGGCACTTACATTAAGATGCTTAAGACTAAGGTAAAAAATATTGCAAATAATATATGGTGTGGCGAAAGCGAAATATTTCAAGGGCTGTTAAAATTTGGCCGACCTCAAAAGCCAAGGAAACTAGATGAAATCATTTTCAAAACTTGGGGTCTGTTCCACTATGTGAATGATGAAATGTACAATAAGATTGAAGTACAAAACTCACAATTAGAGCAACTGAGGGTTGAAAATTATTCCTTAAGATTAGATGAGGAAGAGGCAGAACGAGCCCAGGATAAACTTGATGAGTTTGCAAAAAATGTGGCCACCTTACAAAAATATTACCAGAGTTTAACAGCTCAAATAGAAGATTTACATAAACAACTAGCACAAAGCCAAAGAGAGTTAAGTGGTTTAAAAAGGCCGTCTAGCAATAATACGCCCCCTTCTGTTAGCAATGAGGATAATGCAGGTATTTTTAAAACCCTTAAAGAATTGATGAGAAGTGAATTAAAGAACTTTAGGGAAGAGTTTAAACAAATGACCCCTATCGGGTCAGAAATAAGCTTCCCACATAGACAGTCACCTCTTGTTTTAAATTCAGGGAACTGCTACACTTCAGAGGGGAGGACAGTGATTATAGTGAGTCAGAGGGTGGAGCCAGCTACCCAAATAGCCCACACAGTAGTAAAAGGGTAGATAGAGAAAGCTCCAACCCTAACAAGAAGGTCCCTAGGAAGACCCAAGATGTGTCTTATAAGGTATATGACACCCCTAAAATAATTACTTTCTTAAATGGTGCAGTACCTACATTTTCCAAAAAGGGAACCACTTCTATAGTTGACCACTTAGAAACTTATTATAATGCTTTATCAATTATGAATGTTAATAGTGAGCAATCAAAAATTAAGTTTCTGCCCTGGGTAGTTGAAAGTGAGCATCACAAATTCTTTGCTTCACTAAAGGATATGAATGTTCATTTCTGGAGTGAAACAAAATGGCAGTGCAAAAAGGAATTTGTTTTTTATCACACGACCGCTGCTGCTAAAGCGGCTGTATATGGTTTGAAATGTGGCATGAATCAAAACCCAATTAAATTCCTTTCTGCATTAAAAAGTGCATACAGTAGGGCTGAAGATTACCCCAAATTTGAGAGCTCAGAATTTGTGAATTTAATTTACAAAGCATTGCCCGCGCACATCAAGCTTAATTTGGCTAGAGGTTTTGATGAGCACTGCTCATTGGATTGGCTAATCAAAAAGAGTACAAAGTTATACTCTATTCAGCAGTCCGGTGAACAGGGGGTTAAAAGGGAATCAAGGCCCAGACCCAAAATTGTGGCAGAAACTAGGGTGTCACCTAGCCCCCTCAATTTGGAGTCTAACAAGACAACTTATGCGGAAGTGGCCCGTGAAAACAGTCCTTCCCCACAAAGTTTTAACTCCACCCCTCCCCCATTACGGGTCGAGGTGCAGAGAAAATATACTCAAATGGGGGGGCATACCCAAGCAAATAGTTATCCTTAAGAGATGAAAACCCACAAGGTTATCAGTATCCCCGTAAAAATAAATACCAAAAGTGGCAAAAATACTCTCAGGGTAACCAGACACCCCAAGTAAATAGTGCTCCCCAAGACATTTAAGCTGAACAAGTTGAACCCCAAAGACAACCACGTCAAAATAGGAACAATAGCTATGATTCTGAGGGATCCCAAGGATCCAGGAATCAATACCCTGTGATATAAAAAAATCGGTCCATGGGTAAAAATGGCTTGTCCGTTCAAGTGAGCCAATTCAGTACGCAAGTAAGTCAATTATGTATGCTATTTACTAATATGTGCCAAGCTTTGACAGCTCAGAACCCTAATAATCCTTTTTTAAGGGTACAGCCAGTGGCCAGCAGTGGGCCACAGGCACAGTCTTAAATACTGCGGTATTACCTGAAAGAGAGAGGAAAGATATACCAAATAAAATGATAAATGTCAATAATGGTACTAATCATGTTCTCCTGCATCAGGTAACATGGCGAATCCAGGTAACTCATAGCGAAGCCCACAGATGTGTAATCATGCCGATTTTATGTGTGAAATGGTAGAAACTGCAGGGAGACATTATCTATTAACTGGACTCCAGGATTCAGTTGCTAACCCTATCATGGGATTAATTGATACTGGATCGCAGGCAACTATTTTATCCCAAAGGAACTACACACAGCTAAATGAGCTAACAACCCACAAACCGAAAATAAAATAATTTGATGGTTCACTGATAGGTGTTGGTGGTGACTCTCTCAAAGTCTATGGTATGGTATGGTTAAAACTAAGTCTGGGGAACAGGGTAATAAGACACCCTGTCAATATAGTGGATCTGCCAACTGATCGTTTAATTATTGGTAGTGATCTCCTGAAGCGATTAAGCACCATAATTGATTGCATAAATAATGTAATTTGGTCACAAGTAATATGGCCTATTAATAATGAACGGTCCGGTATATCTCACACCAGACATAATTGTCACAGGGTGGATGAGAAGCCAGATGCTGTGGAGATTAATTTCAGGAATGATTCTATACCTGAAATCACTATCCTACAAATAGATGATCAGACTCCTTTATGCGGCTCTGATGGTAAGACTTTTAAAAATTCATCTGGAAATATAGCAAATATTTCCTTAGATGGCGATGTATTAACCATATACCTCCACAAGGGGTTCCCTAAATCCCCTAAAGGGGGAGATCATTCACAATTCCTCACAGAAATTGCGAAAGTTAAAGAGGATCTATTTATCCCTATGCAAGTGCATGACCTTGGAAATACCAACACCTAGATTACGAGTTTTGCGTTAGCCTTAAAAAGCAGCGTTGAGAGGTCCCAACGCTGCTTTTTAATGCCCGCTGGTATTACGAGTCTTGCAGGTACAGGTGTACCGCTCACTTTTTTTCCGCGATTCGAAAATACCGCAAATCCACTTACGTCAATTGCGTATCCCATATTTTCAATGGGATTTTCCTAACGCCGGTATTACGAGTCTTCCTAAAAGTGAGCGGTACAGCCTCTCCTGTCAAGACTGGTACCGCATTTAAAAGTCAGCAGTTAAGAGTTTTATGGGCTAACGCCCTAACATAAAACTCTTAACTAAATTGCTAAAAAGTACACTAACACCCATAAACTACCTATTAACCCCTAAACCGAGGCCCCCCACATCACAAACACTAATATAATTTAAATACATCTAAATAAAATTACTACAATTAACTAACTTATTCCTATTTAAAACTAAATACTTACCTATAAAATAAACCCTAAGCTAGCTACAATATAACTAATAGTTACATTGTATCTAGCTTAGGGTTTATTTTTATTTTGTTTAACAACGTCCAATGCACACGGTGTTAGCAGAAAAAAATGAAGAAGCAGAGGCTCAGAAAAGGTTGTGTCAATTAGTCTGTATTTCAACAAGGCAAAAATAGCATTACAGACAGGCAAAAAAGGCAGGTCAAACGCGTTTCATATGTATAATATACTTAATCAGTGACCACCATCAATTTAACTACACTTATTAACCCCTAATCTGCCGCCCCCAACGTCGCCGCCATTATAATAAAGTTATTAAACCCTAAACCTAAGTCTAACCCTAACCCCCCTAACTTAAATATAATTTAAATAAATCTAAATAAAATTACTACAATTAACTAAATAATTCCTTTTTAAAACTAAATACTTACCCATAAAATAAACCCTAAGATAGATACAATATAACTAATAGTTACATTGTATCTAGTTTAGGATTTAATTTAATTTTACAGGCAACTTTGTATTTATTTTAACTAGGTACAATAGTTATTAAATAGTTATTAACTATTTAATAACTACCTAGCTAAAATAAATGCAAAAGTACCTGTAAAATAAAACCTAACCTAAGTTGCAATTACACCTAACACTACACTATAATTAAATTAATTCCCTACATTAAATTAAATTAATTACAATAAAATAAAATAAACTAAAGTACAAACAAAACACTAAATTACAGAAAATAATAAAATAATTACGAGTTTTTTAAACTAATTACACCTAATCTAATCCCCCTAATAAAATAAAAAAGCCCCCAAAATAATAAAAATCCCTACCCTATACTAAATTACAATTTTGTGGTAAAGCAAAGTAATCAGCTATTTTACCTGTAAAAAAAATACAATACCCCCCCCCAACATTAAAACCCACCCCCCACACATCCAACCCTACTCTAAAACCCACCCAATCCCCCCTTAATAAAACCTAACACTAACCCCTTGAAGATCACCCTACCTTGAGACGTCTTCACCCAACCGGGCAGAAGTGGTCCTCCAGACAGGCAGAAGTCTTCATCCAAGCCGGGAAGAAGAGGTCCTCCAGACGGGCAGAAGTCTTCATCCAGACGGCATCTTCTATCTTCATCCATCCGGAGCGGAGCAGGTCCATCTTCAAGACATCTGACGCATAGCATCCTCTTCTGTCTTCATCTGACGACTAAATGACGGTACCTTTAAGTGACATCATCCAAGATGGCATCCCTTCAATTCCAATTGGCATATAGAATTCTATCAGCCAATCGGAATTAAGGTAGAAAAAATCCTATTGGCTGATCCAATCAGCCAATAGGATTAAGCTTGCATTCTATTGGCTGTTCCAATCAGCCAATAGAATGCTAGCTCAATCCTATTGGCTGATTGGATCAGCCAATAGGATTGAACTTCAATTCTGTTGGCTGATTGGATCAGCCAATAGAATTTTTTCTACCTTAATTCCGATTGGCTGCTAGAATTCTATTAGCCAATCGGAATTGAAGGTACGCCATCTTGGATGACGTCACTTAAAGGTACCGTCATTTAGTTGTCGGATGAAGACAGAAGAGGATGCTCCACGTCGGATGTCTTGAAGATGGACCCGCTCCGCTCCGGATGGATGAAGATAGAAAATGCCGTCTGTATGAAGACTTCTGCCCGTCTAGAGGACCTCTTCTTCCCGGCTTGGATGAAGACTTCTGCCTGTCTGGAGAACCACTTCTGCCCGTTTGGGTGAAGACGTCTCAAGGTAGGGTGATCTTCAAGGGGTTAGTGTTAGGTTTTATTACGGGGGGATTGGGTGGGTTTTAGAGTAGGTTGGGTGTGTGGGTGGTGGGTTTTAATGCTGGGTGGGTATTGTATTTTTTTTCAGATAAAAGAGCTGATTACTTTGGGGCAATGCCCCGCAAAAAGCCCTTTTAAGAGCTATTTGTAATTTAGTATAGTGTAGGGATTTTTATTATTTTGGGGGGCTTTTTTATTTTATTAGGGGGATTAGATTAGGTGTAATTAGTTTAAAAAACTTGTAATTATTTTATTATTTTCTGTGATTTAGTGGTTTTTTTGTACTTTAGTTTATTTTATTTAATTGTAATTAATTTAATTTAATGTAGGGAATTAATTTAATTATAGTGTAGTGTTAGGTGCAATTGCAACTTAGGTTAGGTTTTATTTTACAGGTACTTTTGCATTTATTTTAGCTAGGTAGTTATTAAATAGTTAATAACTATTTAATAACTATTGTACCTAGTTAAAATAAATACAAAGTTGCCTGTAAAATTAAATTAAATCCTAAACTAGATACAATGTAACTATTAGTTATATTGTATCTATCTTAGGGTTTATTTTATAGGTAAGTATTTAGTTTTAAATAGGAATTATTTAGTTAATTGTAGTAATTTTATTTAGATTTATTTAAATTATATTTAAGTTAGGGGGGTTAGGGTTAGATTTAGGTTTAGGGGTTAATAACTTTATTATAGTGGCGGCGACGTTGGTGGCGGCAGATTAGGGGTTAATAAGTGTAGTTAGGTTGCGGCAACATTGGGGGCGGCAGATTAGGGGTTAATAAATAAAATAAAAAATCTAATTTGTAATTATTTTATTATTTTCTGTGATTTAGTGTTTTTTTTGTACTTTAGTTTATTTTATTTAATTGTAATTAATTTAATTTAATGTAGGGAATTAATTTAATTATAGTGTAATGTTAGGTGTAATTGTAACTTAGGTTAGGTTTTATTTTACAGGTACTTTTGTATTTATTTTAGCTAGGTAGCTATTAAATAGTTAACTATTTAATAACTATTGTACCTAGTTAAAATAAATACAAAGTTGTCTGTAAGATTAAATTAAATGCTAAGATAGATACAATGTAACTATTAGTTATATTGTATCTATCTTAGGGTTTATTTTATAGGTAAGTATTTAGTTTTAAATAGGAATTATTTAGTTAATTGTAGTATTTGTATTTAGATTTATTTAAATTATATTTAAGTTAGAGGGGTTAGGGTTAGATTAAGGTTTAGGGGTTTATAACTTTATTATAGTGGCGGCGACATTGGGAGCGGCAGATTAGGGGTTAATAAATTTAAAAAAAAAATTCTAGCCGGGCTCTGCCCCATTGATTCCTATGTGGAAATCGTGCACAAGCACGTTTAGCCAGCTCACCGCTACCGTAAGCAGCACTGGTATTGAGTTGAGATGTGGAGCTAAATTTTGCTCTCCGCTCACTTTTCTGAGGCTAACGCTGGGTTTAAAAAAAAAACGTAATACCATCGTTGTCTGTAGGTGAGCGGTGAGCATAAACTGCTTGTTAGCACCGCACACCAATACCGACAAAAACTCGTAATCTAGCCGCAAGTATGCCAAATTGAGCTTAAACAGGAGGTTAGCTATATAATTGAAGATTTATTAGTGCAGATAGCCAAACCTAAAGTGATTAAATACCTTTCTCCCCATAATCAAATATATATTGTCAATGATCTCTTACATAGATATGTTATACAAATAGATTTGATTAACTTTGCCTCTGGAGCAGGTTAATAGGGGACCCTGAAGTATTTCAGGATGAAAATGCGGCCCTGAAATCAAACCAGCAATTGCCATATGCTGTGAATATGCAGGTGTCTAACAATGTTGTAATCCCTGCTGGGGCTGATAAATTCCTCTTATCCTTACAGGTAAAAAGTGGTCAGAAATTGAAACACTAATTTGCATCTCCCATAGAATGAAAAATCTGGGTATAACAATGACCCATATTCCTATGGTAAATACTGGAACTATTCCAATACATGTTATTGTGCATAACATGACCCCACATTATATAACCTTATCCAAGGGAACTACCATAGGTTATGCACTGGAATCAAGTTATTACACTTTTGGATTCCAGAATAAAGTAATTGGACTAATACCTAAAGGATACTTAACTGAAGTTAATATAACAATCATTTGCATCTATGCCATAGGGACTATTTACAATTCAGTCTATTTATCCCTTCAGCTCAGCGGAAGGCATCTGTAAAATTGAAGAAGCCTCTCTAGTATTTGATCAGCCGGTCAAAGAGCAAGAATACCCCAATACCCAGAGTCATGGGGGCAATGTAAATTATAATCAAGGGGATCTCACCTCTAGGTTGGAAGAAGCCTATGAGATAGAACAGCCTGAAATCTTTCCAGGATTTCAGCAAATAGTCGAAGAGCAAATCTCCTTAGCTAATGGCTGTTCCAATGATGATGAACGCCAAGAGCTACGAGAACTCCTGATGGAGTACAAGGATATATTTGCTAGGGATTCTTATGACTGTGGGACTGCAGACTTGCACATTGCAAGAATCCAAACAGATCCCAATGTGCCACCTGTCTTTGTTAAACAATACAGATTTCTTTTAGCTTCATATGATTCTCTTGCAGAAATCATAAGAAACCTGGAAGAAAGAGGTATTATCAGACAGATGCACAGCTCTTATAACAATTCTATTCTAGGTGTTCTTAAGCCCAATGGACAATGGAATTTGTGTGCTGACTTAAGACAGCTAAACAAACGAGTGTACATGTCTGGCTGGCCTGTGCCATATATTGACCAGTGCCTAGCACAGATGCAGGGATCCAAAATAGTCACTGCTATTGATTGTGCACATTGATATTGGACCATAAAGACATGAGGAGGACCAGTATAAGCTTTCATTCTCATTCCAAAAGGTCCAGTATGCATTCCAAAGACTCCCATTTGGATACATAAATTAATTTTGGACATGAATTTGCTGTATTCATGCATAAGGCTATGCCTGATGCACTGGAAAGGGGGACTTTATCTTATGTTGATCACAATTCAAGTTACAGGATGGTTTGTTAATTAGAACCTCCAAAACTGGCATCCAGCAATGGGTGGTACACACCAAGTTCAGAGGTCTCATTCTTCAACATGCCCATGATGCTCCCACATCTGGCCATCGTGGTGCCAGATTAACATATGAAATATTGCGTGACTACACCTTTTGGAAGGATGCTGAAGGATGTTCAAACCTTCTGTCAAGGTTGTTTAATCTGTCCACAGTTCCAACCCACTGCCCCAATACATAGAGCGCCATTGCAGAAAAGGGGATGGTAATGCCATGGTCAGATATACAAATTAATTTTATTGGTCCAGTAACTAGGTCATCAAGAGGTAGCAAATACATGTTAACAGTGAGATGTCTGTTCACTAAATGGGTAGAGTGCATCAGTGCACCTAACAATAGTGCTGAAACATGTGCAGCATTGCTCATCAACCACATGTTTTCCAGATTTGGTTTACCCCAGAGAATCGAATCCGATCGGGACACCCACTTCACTAGCAAAGTGATGACCAAAATGTAAAAAATACTAGGGGTCAAAAGAAAGCTTCATATTGTATATAGAACTGCCTCAAGTGGTGGTGTAGAGCATTACAACCAGTCCATTGTGAAAATCAACAAAAAGTTTGTGAGTGAAGCGGGTAAAGACTGGGATGTAAAACTACCTCTAGTCCTAATGGCATTAAGATCAACTCCAAGTAGTGCTACTAAGATGTCACCTTTTGAATTGATGACTGGTAGAATGAATGGTTCTACCTCAACATCTATTATACCGTACTTCAGACCAGAACTTGATAAATGCCGCCAATACACATCAATATAAGGAAGAACCTGCAATATGCCTTTGCATTCGCTCAAAGGAACATAGAAAAGCCTGCAACTGCCACTAAAACCTATTATGATCTCAAAACGTCCAAAAAGGAATTTGAAATAAATGATAAAGTTTATCTTTATAACTTTGGAAGAGATCAGGTTAAAGAGAAGAAATTTCTTCCATCATGGAAGGGTCCTTTAGGATACCTAAAAATGATACTTTTATGTACAAATGGGTCCATATTAATCAGTTGCGAGCGTGTCATCCTAGATCCCAACTACAAATCATAGAGGGAGAATGAAGTGTCACATCCCCAAATGCACTAAAGAAATATTGTAGTTTAAAGATGCCTAGCTAACGAGCATAAAAGATAAGGATCGAAAAACAACAGACTCTCTTCATAGAAGACTGTCCATGGTGGATACCGTCAATAAACTCACCAAGTATCACTGACTTTAAGCCAATTCCAATACATGTGTCCTACATCCATTGAAAATTGGAAGGGGGGATAATGTCAGGGTACCTGTGAATTAACATTGAATTAACTATAGATGTATTTCAGAATGTAATATTTCATTTTAGCTCATATCTAATTTGATATAAATGGATTCACTACAACCCCTGCCCCCTCCTTGCTGTGTAAGACAAGCTAGGTACAAAAGGAATACATTTTGTTCAATTAGTGAAGATAGAAAATAAACATTTAGCCTTTAACCCCTTAATGACCACAATGTACCCTGTATGTCACTGGTCGTTAAGGGTTTTTTCAGGACTTAATAGCACAAGTCTAGCAAGAACACGCTATTAATGCACTCCCTCCAGCAGGCTTTGTGGAATAGAGCAGTCTCAACGATGGTGGCAAGACCGCGCTATAAAACAATCAAGTCCCAAAAAAGGCCAGTGACATACAGGGTACGTCGCTAGTCCTTAAGGGGTTAAAGCTCATAGCTCCACATGAAGAATAAACATTGGGCCTGACAATTACTTGAGCCTGGACTGTTGGAGATAAGATTCTCTACATAAGTCAGATAAGCAAACAGAAATTCTGAGAATATAGTAATTAGCACAGGCCTTTTAATTGCTCCTAAACCTCAGATACACAAAGAATCTGAATCAGCCAATAGAATTAAAGCTGCTAAAATCCTATTGGCTGATTTGAACAGCCAATAGGATTTAAGCAGCTTTAATTCCTATTGGCTGATTCAAATCTTTCAGCCAATAAGAATGCAAGGGACACCATTTTAAATTGTGTACCTTGCATTGAAGATTCAGTATACGGTGGCGACCATATGAAGAGGATGCACCGCGCTGGATGTCTTCAGGATGGACCCGCTCCGCGTCACCGGGATCAAGATAGAAGATGCCACCTGGATGAAGATTGAAGTGGCTGTCTGGATGAAGACTTCTCCCCATCTGGATGAGGACTTCTCCGCCAGGTTGAAGATTGTTCAAGCGAGACTTCAAAAACTGTAAGTGGATCATCGGGGATTAGTATTAGGTTCTTTTAAGGTTTTTTTGGGTGGGTTTTATTTTTAGATTAGGGTTTGGGCAGCAAAGGAGCTGATAATTTGTTATTTTGTGTAATGTATTTTTTTAGGGGGTGTTTGTTTTTCTTTTGTAAGAAAAGATCTATTATCTTTAGGGAAATGCCCTACAAAAGGCCCTTTTAAGCCCCCCCAAAAGGCCCTTTTAAGGGCCCCACTAGTTTGGGGGGGGTTTGTATACTGTTAGGGGGTGTTTATTTGTTTTTTGTAGTAAAAGAGATGTTTAACTTAGGGCAAAAGGTCCTTTTAAGGGCCCCCAAAAGGGCCTTTTAAGGGTTCTTGGTAGTTTAGAATAGGAATAATGTTTTAATTTTTTTGGATCATTTCGTTGTTTTTTTTGTAATGGTAGTTTTTTTATTTTTTGTAATGTTAATTTTTTTATTTTTTTGTAATTTTAGGTTTTAGTGTAAGGTAGCTTTGGTTTTATTTAACAGGTAATTTTGTATTTATTTTAACTAGGTAGTTAGTAAATAGTTAATAACTATTTACTATCTAGTCTACCTAGTTAAAATAAATACAAACTTACTTGTGAAATAAAAATAAAACCTAAGCTAGCTACAATATAACTATTAGTTATAAGTTATATTGTAGCTACCTTAGGTTTTATTTCACAGGTAAGTATTTCGTTTTAATTTTTTTTTTATTATTATTTTTTATTATTTATTTATTTATTTCCCCATTAATCACTAAAGAAGGTTCAGATTTTCCAGTAATGCCATCATACATATCTGAGCATAAGGCGGAGCATGTAGCTCCTGTGTCCACTAGAAATGGTAGGGGTTCTCCCTCCACTTCTAGGACTAATTATGGTTGCTCATGATAACTTGTTGACACCACTGGAAAAATTGGAGTGCTACCTTCTAGGCACCCCTATGGCCATTGTATGTTGTGTTTGGGTGCCTCCTTGGGTGCAGGGGCTATGTAAGGCTGTCTGTTATACTGTTGGGGATTGTAAGGGGGGGCAGAATTATTAGGGGGTTTTGGGCATTCATTTTTCCAATGTCCCTGTTCCCCACAGTTAAAACAATGTGTTCTGTTTGAAGTATAATTCCCTCTAGCTCTTCCTCTAGCTCTCCCTCTACCTCTCACATACATTCTATTACTCCCTGTATTATCCCTTTCCCTGGCCTGGAATGGATCACAATGTTGTAAACTCTGCTTTTGATAAAAAGCAGCGTTTTTTCCCTCTAATTTCCTGATGTCAAAACTGCTGGAGTCAACTCCGGCCAATCAGAGACAAGTTGTTTCACCAACAAAGAAATCTGAGGTTGCATATTACTAATGCAAGTCTGGACCTTTAGAGAGCCCATTGCATCTCCTTATTCCATTCCAGCCTTTTCCTTCCAGCATTTATAAAAACGCTTAACGAATTCTACTACTGTTTCCTTTGTATTCTGTTTGCATGCTAGTGCAATTGACATACTTTGTTTATCCTTCCATATTCTATGCATTTCTATACTTAATTATGTCCACATTTCATCAAGTCCCTCACGTGTGTTTAGGGCATAGTTAATTGTTGGATCTCGACTCAATTTACTAATACTCTTTACATTACCCCACTCCCAACCTGATTCAGGGTCATAGTCTAGAAGTGCATCAATGATAATTCTTATGTCTGTCTGTGTCATGTTTTGTCCTTGTAACATTCTTTTTAAATACATAATACAAGCTGATGGATGTTGACGGGGGTTTGGGGCTCCCTTGGTAATTTCCCTTAATTCACCCGGGGACAAAGGTTTAATAATTAATTGGTCTCCCACAGTAAGAAATGGCATACTAGCTTCTGGTACAGCTGCCTCCTCCCCCTCTACTTCTTCATTCTCTCTTTTATATTGTGGGGTTATTGTAGGGGGGTAGGAAGGTGTTACTGGTTCAACCGTAATCAGGGGTTTGGGCATAACTAGGGGGTTTAGTGACCTGGTATCGGGGAGTTACAGAAGGTCCTGGCAAGGTCCATTCCTGGGGTACCTGAGCAGAGGCAATAGCAATAGCAATAGTCTCTAGATCTATGTCACTAGGGGATGGGAGGCTAGGATATAGTCTGTTATATGATGGCAAAGGTAGGTGAGGTGCATTATATGGGGCAGGGGGGGTGAATATGCTGTCTGTCTTTGGACTTTTACCCTTCTTTTTATTCCCATCTATATCAATATATTGCCAGTATGGTGCAACAGTCAGCCAATTTTCCCCACCCTTTTTCATATAATCCATATTCCACCCTGGGTCACCTTTATACCATTGAAATGCCTCTTCATCACCTAGACACAACCCATTTACCATATTCATATGAAATGTATAATTATCCCCCTCTCTGGGGAATGGATCAGAGCTTCTTATAGCGTCTGTCCATTCTGCCATATTCTGAACCCACGGATCAATATACAGAAATCCATCGGGCGACACCCTTCCCACATAATCTTTACATGTTTCTCCTGGCCTAGGTGATCGAATTGTTTAGACTGGGATTTGCCCATTCTCAACTCCTAACTTATCCTTTAAAACTTTTACAACCAAATACAATACAACACAAAAAAATAAAAATAAATAAATATATAATAAAAAATAATAAAAATAAAAAAATGCAATACCTTTACCTTTAAGTGCAATTAATTATTGAATCTTTTTGCAAAAACCACATTAACTAGAATGGTTGTACTCCGTTACCAGTTATTGTGCTTAATGCTTACGTTTACAACAAGAGAAGGAAAAAATATCACTATGCTGTTTCTTTCAGTTGTCTCTGGCTGTAATTATCTCTAGGTCAAAGGTCACCCTTCACCAAAAAAAATGTAGCATTTTACTAACATTCAGAAACAGCAATACATATTAGCAACAGTTTACTTTCTTAATACTTTATACAATAAGCAGTATTTTACTTCCTTAACACTTTATACAATAAACAGTATTTTGCCATACAGCATATTTAAAAAGCAAGCAGCATAAGAATTCATATAAACAATGCAGTATTTATCTTATAACTTTAAAGCAATGTTAGCCATACAGCATATTTCAAAAGCAAGCAGCAAGAAAATGTGTGGTTTAACCCTTCAGCCAGACTTAATATAACCTGATTTCTACCAAAGAAATCTATTATTCCCCTTTTTGTTTAGTCTACCAAAGACTTAATAATTAAAATCTACCAAAGATTCATATATATATTTTACCTGATTTCTACCAAAGAAATCTACTATTCCTCTTTTTAGTCTACCAAAGACAATAGTTAGAATCTACCAAGGATTCACATATATATTTCCCAACTCTTCCTATGTAAAATGAAACTTAAGGGGTCTCGTGGTAAGAGAAAAAAGGTCAGAATAAAAAGCACTCTTTGTTCAACTCACCTTCCAAGATTTCCCTGTTTCATCCCACTTGTCTGACACAAGCTGTTATGTCAGGGTTCAGCCTGGAATTGAACCTGGGACCTGTCTCTATTTCTGCAGCTGTTATTTCCCAGCCTGTTGTTTTACCACTATACCACCAGATGGCTTGCTCACAGGAAAGGAATATTGTGTTTTTCTTTTTGCTGCAACTTTGGCTCTCTGGCTCCACCTGCTTGCCAGCTGAAAGAAATCATTTAATCAGCAGCCTGCTTTATCTGGGAGGTTTGTTTGCAATTTGGTGCTTTCATATTAAGAGTGATACTCTGAAAGACTCTCTGCTCCTGTATCCTGTGTGAAATACAGATTTTTTGGATTTCCTGGTTTCTGATTTCTGCTTCAATTACTGACTACTCTTCTGGATAATCCCTTGGCACTGTGTTTCATTGTGGGACTGATTTCCTGGCAATTGATCTTGCCTAAAACTCTCTCTCCTAAGGACTGACTCAGGTACTTTTGCTTGCTTGTTTCCTGATACTACAAAGTTCCAATTGCAGTCTATGCAAATATCCTATTTGTTTCTACAAAGTTCCAAATTGCAGTCTATGCAAATATCCTGTTTGTTTCTGCAAAGTTCCAAATTGCAGTCTATGCAAATATCCTGTTTGTTACTACAAAGTTCCAATTGCAGTCTAAGCAAATATCCTGTTTGTTTCTACAAAGTTCCAAATTGCAGTCTATGCAAATATCCTGTTTGTTTCTACAAAGTTCCAATTTGCAGTTTATGCAAGTTTCCTGTTTGTTTCTACAAAGTACCAGTTTGCAGTTTATGCAAGTTTCCTTAAAGTACCAGTTTGCAGTTTATGCAAGTTTCGAGTTTG
>NC_069500.1:1092263623-1092333623 GCF_027579735.1 Bombina bombina
ACTGAAACCCAGATTAAGAACCCATATATTTACAACATATCTCTTTCAGATTAACCATTTAGGTTATCATATGTCATAGAAGTAACATAGTTGCCAGTCTCTTAGGGATTTTGTTGTTCTCTGGGATTTTGTATCTTTGGATACCTAAGTATGCACCAATCACATTGAGTACCAATATGAACACATGGTATTTGCAATAAGTCTATAATTGTGATATAGTAGATACGCTATATCCCCTTACTTTAGCTAATGTTTTTAATTGCACATCCCTTAATTTTATCTCCTGTTTTTTTGCATATTTAATAAAAGTTACGTTTTAAGTATTGTAGCGATATCCCCAACCCATTTGGTGATCATTTCAATTAATAACACACAATCATGCCCATTTATCAAGCTCCGTACGGAGCTTGAAGGGCCGTGTTTCTGGCGAGTCTAAAGACCGCTGCTCCATAAGCCTGTCTGCCTGCTCTGAGCAGGCGGACAGGAATCGCCGGAAATCAAAGATTGAGTACGATCGGGTTGATTGACACCTCCCTGCTGGCGGCCGATTGGCCGCGAGTCATCAGGGGGTGGCGTTGCACCAGCAGCTCTTGTGAGCTGCTGGTGCAATGTTAAATGCGGAGAGCGTATTGCTCTCCGCATTTAGCGAGGTCTTGCGGACCTGATCCGCAGTGTCGGATCAGGTCCGCAAGACCTTTGATAAATTGGGGCCAATGTGTTGAACATGTCTACATGAGTGCTATATGTGTATTCTAGAATGGCTACTATATCCATTACATTTTGTTATTGGGTACTGGGGTTACGCCTCCATTCATTTCTTTAGCACCAAACCTTTAGTGGTGCCAGTTGACCTTAATTTGCAAGGGAATGGCTATTTATTTACATGTACCCCAATAATCTTGCATTCATGTTAATTAGCTAAGTGGTCAGTGATTTGCACCAGCAAATGTTAAGGTCAATAACCTCTAGTGCCTGAACGTCCCTGCAATGTGTGGGGAACCTAAAGGGAGCTAAGTGGTCAGTGATTTGCACCAGCAAATGTTATGGTCAATAACCTCTAGTTCCTGAACGTCCCTGCAATGTGTGGGGAACCTAAAGGGACATGAAACCTAATTGTTTTCTTTCATGATTCAGATAGAGAATACAATTTTAAAAATGTTTTCAATTTATTCTATAATCCAATTTTTTGTTCTCTTGTTATTATTTGTTGAAGAGATATCTAGATAGGTAGCATGTACATGTCTGGAGTACCACATGACAGGAAATAATGCTGCCATCTAGTGCTCTTGCTAATGAATAACATTGTTGTAAAACTGCTGCCATTTACTACAGCAGATACATGCACTCTCCTGAACTTACAGTCCTGCTTTTCAACAAAGGGTATCAAGAAAATGAACAAGTGATAATATAAGTAAATTGGAAGGTTGTTTAAAATTGTATGTTCTATCTGAATCATGAAAGATAACAAATTCTTATCAGTTGCATTGTGCAATGTTACTAACCGGCACAAAAGCTTCTCATGTGCAGTGAGTACCGTTATCTTTTTTTTCAAATGCAGCAGCATGGAAGGTTGAAACAGGAGATGTTTATAGATCTTGAAGAGTAGAGTCCCCAATGAGTGATGAATGAGGAGACATTTTTAATATATTCATTTATTAAAAAAACCCAATATTGCAATTGACAGAACCATGCTATGAACTTGAGCATTGCTTAATTTATAGGGATACTCAGGAGAAGCAAGAAAAAAGAAAAGAAAACACACAACATCCCTCCATTCCTATTCTATACTGATGAGCTGTAAAGTAAAGTATTTAACTGGATTCCTCCTTCATACAAATATGCACTGATCCCCATCTTATCTGAACCCACTAAATTCAAGTAATTGTCACAATTTCCACTGCAGTACAAATCTCTTCTTGTCTCTTATTGCATTATATTTCATGTAATTGGCCACATGTGCAGGCCGACAAGGTTCTCAATAGGGAATGCCACTCCTAGCTCTCTTGTGACCAATTGAGCAAGATCTGGGCGTGTCAGTAACTGCAAATTAACGTATTATGTTCAGGGTGTCTTATCTTGCCATGCAATGGCACAAAAGCAGCATCCTGCAGCTCTTACCTCTGTGTACTCTCTTTGGTATATGATTGTTGGTTGCCAAACAAGTCCTGTGTTTACTGTATATATATGTTAATGTATTTTCATTTGTTTTGTGATGTTCTAGCTTTGTCAATTCTTGTTATGACTCCAATTCTATTGTCTATTTATCTCACCCTGACATGGCCAGGAATCAAACTCCCCAATTGGCCTTTTGACTGTCTTTGATTATGTCATTAATCTAGTGGACTCAGCTGAATTCTGTGGTCTATAAATGTAGAACTTGTTTGGGGGAGCATTACAAGGGGGGTAGAATAGAAAGGCAGTTTGCATTATCTTAATACTATATGCTCACATTTCTTAGTTGAGCATTTTAATAGTGAAGCACTAAGAATTGGGGAAAATTATACAATAATTTAACAAGGCGTAAACATAGGACAATACACTAGGTAAGTTCTGTTGTAATACTCTGTTATATGTTTTTCACTGCTTCCCCTTTTTATAAAAATTCTCAACATCTTCATGTTCCTTTTTGCCGCTACTTGTCTATATACAAACTACTTTATTTATTTACTTCTTCCCCTCACCACTTGCACTATTCATTTGCCCACCTTTCTTACCCTCAACTCACTTTTGCTCTTATGAACTTCACACATTCCTAAACTCTCTCCCTTTATCCTGCTCCTCATCACAAAAACACTCTCAATACTGCAAATCTGTATCTCATCTTATATCACTCTCCCTATTGCTCATATTAGCTGCTGGTGATATCTGTCCTAGTATCGCCCACCCATGTGTGCCTTCCCATGGACCTAGAAATCAAAACCCTGGAAACCTCACTCAAATACCTCTTGTTTCTAAAGCCAACACCCCCTTTTTTGTTCACTCTAGAACTCTCACTATGTTTGCAACAAACTCACTTCTATCCATGACCACTTTTTCACCCACTCCCTCAACCTTCTGGCTCTCACAGAAACCTGGCTCTCTCCTTCAGACACAGCCTCCCCTGCTGGATTGTCACATGGGAGTCTCTATTTCAGCCACACCCCTAGGTCTGGAAACACACAAGGAGGTGGTGTAGGTGATTTACTTTCCTCCAGTTGTACCTTTCACCAAATACAACCCTTCTCTTCCCTCACATTTTCTTCCTTTGAAACTCACTTGATCCGCTTATTCTCTCTCCTCTCTATACATGTTGCAGTCATATACCATCCCTGACTCCTCAGCTCATTTTGCCACCTGGCTACCTAATTTCATCTCCTTAGACACCCCTGTCCTCATTCTGGGGGATTTCAACTTCCCTGTTGACAACCCTATTGCTGACGCTGCAAAAAAAATACTCACAAAGATCAATATTCCCTTGATTTGATTTTCAATATCATTTGCATGCGGATAACACCCAAATCTACTTTTCTGCACCAGACCTATACTCTAATTTGCTAACTTGTGTTACTTACTGTCTTTCTCATATTTCATCTTAAATGTCCTCTTACTACATTAAGCTAAATCTTTCCAAAACTGAGCTCTTTACTTACCCTTTTCTTACAAATCCCCCCCCCCCCCAACATCTTTCTATAACTGTTGATAATAGCATCAATACCCTAACACCACACATCTGATGTCTTGGGGTCACACTTGAATCAGATCTCTCTTTCAGTCCTCACATCCAGTCTTATGCCAAATCCTGTTGTTTCCACCTTAAAAAAATCTCAGAAATTCACCACTTCCTTAGACAAGACACATCTAAGATATTAATTCACTCTCATCATTTCCTGCCTTGACTATTGCAACTCCATTCTCTCTGGTCTCCTTTAAAATCCATAATGAATACATCTGCCAGGCTAATCTTCCTTAAATGTTGTTCTTCTTATGCTGCACCTCTCTGTCACTTGCTTCACTAGCTTCCTATAGCCTCCAGAATTAAACACAAAATGCTGGTTTTGACATTCAAGCCCTCAATGACACTGCTCCCCCCTAAATCTCAGACCTTGCCAACAGAAATTCTCCCTCCCATCCCCTTCCCTCTACTCATGACCTCCTCCTCTACACCTCTTTTGTCACTCCAAATGGCCCCTGTGTTGTGGAACTCTCTGCCTTGCTCCACTAGACTATCCCCTTGGTTTTTTTTAAAGTTTCAAGTGCTCTTTAATCTACTGTTTAGGGATGCATATCATATACTCTTACCTTTTCTAACCTCAGTTCCTCCCCTATTTTGTTATCAAACCCCCTAAGCATGTAAGCCTACAAGCCCAGCTGTTTGTAGATCACCTTCATGGGAGTTGATTTACAAAAGTGCAACTATTGACAGGGCCCTCTACCCACTTGTTCCCTTTAAATATTATCTTGCATATAATAGATTTTTTTTATAGTGCTGCAGAATCTATTAGTACTCTACAAATAACTGATAACAATAATAATAATATTAATAATATGTACATTGACACATTGTGTTTGGGGTGTGTGTTTACTTTCTTTCTCAGAGTGTTCTTCAGTATGGGAATGTTTGAGACACAAAAGTTCTATCAAGTCTTTAATCAGTCACTTTTTTTCTGAAATGTATTAAATATCCTCTTCCCTTTCTACTTGTATTCCAAGATAAAATACTAATTTGTCAGTTCTTTTGAATTGTCTTGACTTTGCTTGACTTTTGCTATATTATCAAATTACTATCGGCTATATTACGAGTTTTGCGGTAATAGGGGTGCGGTGCTAACTTGCACGTTATTGTCACCGCTCACTTACCTACAGCGCTGGTATTACAGGTTTTCATAAACCAGCATTAAAAGACAAGAAGTGAGCGTAGAGAAAAATTGTGCTTCATACCGCACTCCAATACCAGCGCTGCTTAAGTCAGCGGTGAGCTGGTTGTACGTGCTCGTGCACAATTCCCCCATCAATGGGGAGAGCTTGCTGAAAAAAAGGGTAACACCTGCAAAAAAAGCAGCATAAAGCTCCGTAACACAGCCCCATTGATTCCTATAGGAAAATGAAATTTATGTTTACACCTAGCACCCTAACATGAACCTCAAGTCTAAATACCCCTAATCTTACACTTATTAATTTATTAATCTGCCGCCCCGACATCGCCGACACCTACATTATACTTAGTAACCCCTAATCTGCCGCCCGACATCGCCGCCACCTACATTATACTTATTAACCCCTAATCTGCTGCCCCAACATCGCCGACACCTACATTATATTTATTAACCCCTAATCTCCCGCCCTCAATGTCACCGCAATTTACCTACACTTATTAACCCATAATCTGCCACCACCAATGTCACCGCCACTATAATAAACATATTAACCCCTAAACCGCCGCATTCCAGCATCGCAAATACTAGTTAAATATTATTAACCCTTAATCTGCTGCCCCTAACATCGCCGCCACCTACCTACATTTATTAACTCCTAATCTGCCGCACCCAACGTCGCCACCACTATACTAAATTTATTAACCCCTAAACCTAAGTCTGACCCTAACACCCCCTAACTTAAATAAATTAAAATAAATCTAAATAAAAATTACTATCAACTAAATAATTCCTATTTAAAACTAAATACCTTTAAAATAAACCCTAAGCTAGCTACAATATAACTAATAGTTACATTGTAGCTAGCTTAGGGTTTATTTTTATTTTACAGGCAAGTTTGTATTTATTTTAACTAGGTAGAATAGTTAACTATCTACTAACTATCTAGTTAAAATAAATACAAATTTACCTGTAAAATAAAACCTATTCTGTCTTACACTAACACCTAACCTTACACTACAATTAAATCAGTTACCTAAATTAAATAAAATTACCTAAATTAAATACAATTACCTAAATTACAAAAAAAACAAACTCTAAATTACACAAAATAATTTTTTTTTTATCAGATATTTAAACTAATTACACCTAATCTAATAGCCCCCCAAAATAAAAAAAAAATCCTAGCCTAAACTAAACTACCAAGATCCCTTAAAAGGGTCTTTTGTGGGGCATTGCCCCAAAGAAATCAGCTCTTTTACCTGTAAAAAAAAATACAAACAACCCCCCCAACAGCAAAACCCACCACCCACACAACCAACCCCCCAAATAAAATCCTAACTAAAAAACCTAAGCTCCCCACTGCCCTGAAAAGGGCATTTGGATGGGCATTTCCCTTAAAAGGGCATTTAGCTGTATTGCTGCCAAAACCCTAACCTAAAAATAAAACCCACCCAATAAACCCTTAAAAAAACATAACACTATCCCCTGAAGATCCACTTACAGTTTTGAAGAGCCGACATCCATCCTCAACGAAGCCGGGAGAAATCCTCAGCAAAGCGGCAAGAAGTCCTCAACGAAGCCGGGAGAAGTCTTCATCCAAGCCAGCAGAAGTGGTCCTCCAGGTGGGCAGAAGTCTTTATCCAGACGGCATCTTCTATCTTCATCCATCTGGCGCGGAGTAGCTCCATCTTCAAGACATCCGACGCGGAGCATCCTCTTCTTTCTGACGACTAACGATGAATGAAGGTTCCTTTAAACGACATCATCCAAGATGGCTGCCCTTGAATTCCGATTGGCTGATAGAATTCTATCAGCCAATCGGAATTAAAGGTGAAAAATTCCTATTGGCTGATGCAATCAGCCAATAGGATTGAGCTTCAATCCTATTGGCTGATCCAATCAGCCAATAGGATTGAGCTTGCATTCTATTGGCTGTTCCAATTAGCCAATAGAATGCAAGCTCAATCCTATTGGCTGATTGCAGCAGCCAATAGGAATTTTTCACCTTTAATTCCGATTGGCTGATAGAATTCTATCAGCCAATTGGAATTCAAGGGACACCATCTTGGATGACGTCATTTAAAGGAACCTTCATTTGTCGTTAGTCGTTGGAAAGAAGAGGATGCTCCGCGTCAGATTTCTTGAAGATGGAGCCACTCCGCGCCGGATGGATGAAGATAGAAGATGACGTTTTGATGAAGACTTCTGCCGGTTTGGATGAAGGCTTCTGCCGGCTTCGTTGAGGACTTCTTGCCGCTTCGCTGAGGACTTCTCCCAGCTTCGATGAGGATAGATGTCGGCTCTTCAAAACTGTAAGTGGATCTTCAGGGGTTAGTGTTAGGTTTTTTTAAGGGTTTATTGGGTGGGTTTTATTTTTAGGTTAAGGGCTATTGGTAGTTTAGTTTAGGCTAGGGTGTTTTTTTATTTTGATAGGGCTATTAGATTAGGTGTAATTAGTTTAAATATCTGATAATTTGTTTTTTATTTTATGTAATTTAGTGTTTTTTTTTTTTTTTTGTAATTTAGGTAATTGTATTTAATTTAGGTAATTGATTTAATTGTAGTGTAAGGTTAGGTGTCAGTGTAACTCAGGTTAGGTTTTATTTTAAAGGTAAATTTGTATTTATTTTAGCTAGGTAGTTAGTAAATAGTTAATAACTTAGGGTTTATTTTACAGGAAAGTTTTTAGTTTTAAATAGGAATTATTTAGGTAATGATAGTAATTTTTATTTAGATTTATTTTAATTATATTTAAGTTAGGGGGTGTTAGGGTTAGACTTAGGTTTAGGGGTTAATAAACTTAATATAGTGGCGGCGACGTTGGGTGCGGCAGATTAGGGGTTAATAAATGTAGGTAGGTGGCGGCGATGTTAGGGGCAGCAGATTAGGGGTTAATAATATTTAACTAGTGTTTGCGAGGCGGGAGTGCGGCAGTTTAGGGGTTAATATGTTTATTCTAGTGGTGGCGATGTCGGGAGCGGCAGATTAGGGGTTAATAATTTTATTTTAGTATTTGCGATGTGGGAGGGCCTCAGTTTAGGGGTTAATACTTAGTTTATGGGTGTTAGTGTACTTTTTAGCACTTTAGTTATGAGTTTTATGCTACAGCTTTGTAGTGTAAAACTCATAACTACTGACTTTAGAATGCGTTACGAATCTTGCGGGATAGGCTGTACCGCTCGCTTTTTGGCCTCCAAAAAAAAGCTTGGAAGTCCCACTGAAAAAAGACTTTACGAAAATTGCGTAAGTTAATATGCGGTACGGCCAAAAAAGTGTGCTGGACAGCTGTACCTACAAGACTCTTAATAGCAGCGGTAGTGAAAAAGCAGCATTATGAGCCTTAACGCTGCTTTTTTACTCATAACGCAAAACTCGTAATCTAGCCGTATGTTTTTCTGATTCCTGGCTCTGGTAGCCTTTTTTAAATTTTATTTTTTATTTATTAAATCACATTGACATATGACAAATAAACAACATTGATCATATTTGTCTCATATGAAAATAACAACATCAGAAAATAAGTATAGAAGAAAACAAACATTGTCATAAACAGACGTCAGTAGAATAATAAAGATTCAAAAATGGAAAGATTTCAGGACTACACCATACATAAAGAAGGTTCCTTAAAATGGATTATAAAAAATAGACCATAGTATAGAGCCATACAAAGCTATACCATCCTTATTATTAAATTTGAATTTGTGAATCAGACAAAAAGAAGCTATGAGTCCAAAAACGATGAAAACCAAAAACGTGACAAACATATATTTTAAGGGAGTACAAATTACCTTTATGTGTAATTATTGCTGTAAATAACCGCTATTAAAGAAAAATAGTATATTCCACAAGATAAAGAATATGATTAGCAGCAATAACCCAATCACCTAACCTACACCTCCACAGGTGTGTGAAAGAAGGAAGAGAAAGGGGGAGAGAATGAGAGAGAGAGAGAGAGAGAGAGAGAAAGAAAAACATGAAGAAGAAAAAAGAGAGATTTTTTTTGAAGAGAAACATATAAAAAAATAAAGCTTTTATCTATTGAACCAAAAATCCCAAATATCACAAAATGCATGGAGCCTCCCATGAGCCTGATAAAACCCTTTTTCAATTCTTGCAAACTAATCAACACCCTTAATCACATCATCAAAGTTTGGGGGATCTGCACATTCCCATTTTCTAGCAATTTCTAATTTGTCAGAAGCAAAAATAAAAATTGCTAGTTTCTTTTTAGGTTGAGGTAATGTTTTTTAAAAAATATTAAATAGACCAGCATCAGGGGTTATAGGAGTCCCAATCCCACAGTCTTTACAGAGATCAAATATCTGGGTCCATAGTGAAGTCACTTTAGGACAATGCCTACATTACCACATTTTCTCAAACATTGGGGGGATTGTAAGGGGGATATCCTATACAGTCTTATACAGGCGTATAGTGCCATCCTAATACATTTTAAAATATAGTTCTAAAGAGTTAGCACAGTGTAAAGTATTTTTTTGTTAGATCAACAGCCAATTGTTGCTGTTTGTCTGTAATATCAGTGTGCAAGTACTTTCTCTCAAGCCCCAAGCTGCCAAGGTCTACCCATGGACAAATTATGCATCAACAGCACATAGTGGACAGTAAGAGGTTTTCCTAATCTTTTATCACCTCCAAAGCATTTTTTTCCACAATTAGAAGTTCCCTAAATTGAAATCTAGGGAATCCCCTAGCTTGGATAAAACTGAGCAGTCTATTACATTCAATGGTAACAAAGGTGGGGTATGAGGGATGACAGGAAAAAGCTAGCAAGGTTGGTTATATAAATGAGAGATTGTTTTAAATCCTCAACTATCCCAGTAACCCAGTGTGAATTCGGTAGCCCTCTCAGAATGCATTTCATTGAATGTACTGGTGAGGGATGAGGTGAAACTTCAGAGTAATGGTGCATAATTTTCCAGGCTCATAGGTTTTGTAGAATAAATTCATTCAAGAATCCTACTTTTTTCCATAAATACTCTGATTCCAAGTTCAGAGAAGTCTATTCCCCTCGGGAGAGGCCTGTTCCACCTTCTTCAATCCTGGGGTCTCGTCAAAAAAGCCACAGGCTGCAACATGGCACAAGTATAGTATATAGTATATATACATATTGGGAAGGGAAACTCCCCCTTGTTTTTTTTAATCAACTTGCAAGAAGTTCTAAGTTTTTTTACCCTTCCATATATACCGAATGGCATCGAGTTTCCTTACCTTCTCTTCAGTCCAGCAGATTAGGAGTTGTACAGCACCCACTTCCACACTCGGTTGTATATGGCTGTGGTGGGATAAGACTATGGAGTACACACTTTATCCAGCATGGAGCGAAGTGACTATACCTCTACCATTATTGGATGGTTTTTATGCTGTTATTGTTTTTATTTCTTGTAAGTAGCCATCTGGAGTGTGCTCACTTAATGTATAATAAATAATCTGCACCTGAATCGGGCTGCGATTGTCTCCTTTTCTTTTTTCACATATACTGAATGATCAAAGAGTAAAATTCATCTAACAATTCTTTAGGTAGATTGACAGGCAAGCATCTGAATAAATGCAACAATTTGGGTAATATAGTCATTTTGACAGAGGCAATTCTACCCAACCAGGAGACCTCCCTAAAATCTGAAGAAGACAGCATTGTTCTTACCTCCTGTAGTAAGTCACCAAAGTTTTTAGATTGAATCACAAGAGATCAGGACCCAAAATGGACGCCTAAATGTTTAACAGTGTCAGTAGACCAGATGAAGTCATAGTTAGAAAATATGATTTCCAGCTCAAATTGGGGGATATTAATTGATAGAGCTTCCATTTTAGAGAGATTAATTTTGTAGTAACTAAATTGGCTGAATCTAGCATTTAGGTCAAATACTGTTGGAAGAGTCCCTATAGGGTTGGTCAGAAGCAAGGTGATATCGTCTGCAAATAAGGCTATCTTTCCAATTGTATCTCAGATATTAACCTCCTGAATCCTGGGGGAGCGCCTTATAGCCTGAGCAAGCGGCTCAATAGCTAGCACAAAGATAATAGGTGATAGGGGCACCCATACCTAGTGCCATTAATAATCCAAATTTTCGAAGAACAGAAACCTAAGTCTTAATTTTCACTTATGAAGCGGAATATAAGGCTTGAATGGCACTAATGACTTTGTTAGGGAATCCAAATGTAGATAAACTGGGCAAAAGGTATTCCCATATGACCCTGTCTGATCCTGTCACCCTAAAGACAGGGCCAGCATGGATGCATTCTTCCTCTGTTCTTCAGAAAATACATTCAGGAGCTTTCTCATATTATCTAGAACTTCTCTGCCATATGTGAAACTAACTTGGGTTGGGAGGACTAATTTAAGTCTATTGACCCATAATTTAGAGTACAACTTATCATCCAGGTTTATTAAGGAAATAGACAGGTAGCTGCCACATTGAGTAGGGTTTTTACCCAATTTGGGGATGGACAAAATAGTCACATCAAGACATTTTCTATGGAAACTCCATGACTCCCAATCATCATCAAAAACCTTCAACAAGAGAGGATTAAGCAACTGCTGAAACATTTTATAGAAAAAAAGCCGTATAGTCATCTGGGGCAGGGGCTTTATTGTTTTTTAGTTGTTTGGTGGCCTTTATCAATGCAGACATACTAAAGGGAGAATATAAGCCAATCATAGTGTTTACATTTAACTATCTAAAAAAATCAGTAAGCTGGGCATATGGAAAATTGTCAGGAGATTGACTGAATTTTAAATTATAAAGTTTTTCATAGTAGCACATAACCTATATCTCTACGAGAAGTAACCAACCTGCCCTCATGGAATATAGCTGAGATTATGGATTTGGTTGCCCTGCCTTTCAATTGATGAGCTAAAATTGTGGACTCTTTATTTCCCTGGTAGTACAGGAGCTGTTTACATTTTTGAGTAGATGCCAAAACTCATTCAAATTCTTTAACTTTCATTTTTTTTCTGAGAAATTACATTTGTCCTGTAAGCATATTAGAGGGATTAGCCATATTAAGAGTCTCTTTTATCCCAAGAGTAAAAACTAACTGTACAAGGGGAGCACTCTGTGTCTTCTTCCAAAAACAGTACTCTTTTATACAAATCCCTCAGAGATAAGCTTTTAAGGTGGCTCATAAAACTTGGTTAGTAACTGTGAATTCTGCATTGGTCACCATAAAGTAGACTATGGAGGATTTCATATGAAATTTAAATTCTGGGTTTTACCATAGACTGTCTGGCATCTTCCACGATAGCCGACTAGCAGCTTGGGACTCGGAGCATACTAAAAATGTAAAGGCATCATGGCCTGACCATGAACAAACAAATAGCTTGGAATCTATGACTCTAGTCTGTAAAAAAAATTATCTTTTCGAGAGTAGGAACCGTGTGGTTTGGAAAAAATGAATAGACTTTCTAATTTCGGATGACAGGAATGCCAAACATCATGCAGATTATAAAAGGCTATACGCTGACTTTACATTATAGTCATCTCCATTTTTGTTAAATGTCAGCTTCTTGTCCCAAATCATATTAAAACCCCCATCCAACACTAAGGTACCAGTCTTGACCTTACCTTTAAAAATGTAATCTGATGCTAGTTCAGGGCATATAGATTAACTAACATGTAGAGTTGGCCATTACGTTTACAGGTCAAGATGATATATCGGCCCTCTGGATCAAAAAATTCAAAACTTACATTTTTTTTTAACCAAAATGGTGACCCCTCTTCTTTTCTCAATATAAGAAGCCTTGTAGCAGTGGACATAATCATATGATTTGAATAGATTGTTAAGGTGTGTAACCCAATTGGTTTCCTGTAAAAATACAACTTCTATAAAAAGAAAAAAGGAAAAAAAAGGCGCCGCATGTGTGTATCAATCAAATACAATCAGGGAAATACAGATGAGGGCAGGGTACTCACATATACTAAAGGCACTCAATTGTGCCAAATGGTATAGGCTGGACCTTTAACAGCAGCCCAGCTTGCTGAACTCTGACAATGCAGGATGCAATTCCTCTTATGTTAGAAATACATTGGAAGGAGGGAACAAACAAAAGCACCACATGTGTGTATCAATAAGGTAAAATAAATGGAGAGAGTACAAATAAGTATAGGGTGCTCACATATGGTGAAGGCACTCAGTTGTGCCAAATGGTGCAGGCTAGACCTTTAACAGTATTTAAAGAGACAGCCAACACCAGAATTGGTTTTGTTTTAAAAGATAGATAATCCCTTAATTACCAATTCCCCAGGTTTGCATAACCAACACAGTTATAATAATGCACATTTTACCTCTGTAATTACCTTGTATCTAAGCCTCTGCAGACTGCCCCCTTATTTCAGTTCTTTTGACAGACTTGCAATTTAGCCAATCAGTGCTCACTCCTTGGTAAATTCATGTGCATGAGCTCAATGTTATCTATATGAAACACATGAACTAACACCCTCTAGTGGTGAAAAACTGTCAAAATGCATTTAGATTAGAGGCGGCCTTCAAGGGCTAAGAAATTAGCATATGAACCTCCTAGGTTTAGCTTTCAACTAAGAATACCAAGAGAACAAAGCAAAATTGGTGATAAAAGTAAATTGGAAAGTTGTTTAACGTTACATGCCCTATTTTAATCATGACATTTTTTTTTTACTTGAATGTCCCTTTAATTGTTGTGCTGTATAGATTATCTTTCGTTCGTTCTACTAGTTCTTTTCTAGTAGCTATCTATCTAAACAAGAATTTTTAGGTAGTCATATATAGCCACACCTACTTTTTCGGGTATCGCCCACTTCACTAAGCATTATTTGGATCAACACCATGTTAGGACGACATATTCATATACACTGCCTTAAGATATGGCTGTTTTTCTTTTTGGACTGATTACACAGGGGCTTCTAGTTGCGCTCGGCTATAGCTCCTCCCATTATTAAGGCAGTCTTGATATCATTGGACTAAGGTAGATGTGACGTAACTCTGTTCCCACCTACTGACGCTTACACGCTAACAATACTAGCACGGAGAATGTAGGGACACACTCCACTAATGATCACAAATCAATTTCATCGTAACAGTAAGTTCAAAATTATATATTTTTTCCTATGCCATCTTAATAAGTATACAAAGGAGAAGGTTTGTTTTCTCTCTCTCTTACTTTGCTTGTTTGGTGGGGGTTATTAACGTTTGGAGTTTTTCTATCGGATTGGTTTATGATATGATCGAGACAACGGAAGAGGTGCTTTTAGCTACATCTTAGTATAGTATATTTCATTTCCTTTAAGATAATTCTCGAGTTGATTGTAGACTTTAGTCTCTTTAACTACCTACAGTTCTTTATCTATTGAATTGCTATAACAACATTTGATAATAACACATAGTAGGTCTCTTTTGGATACACATACTATATTTCTATAGTTACTAATGGGTTTCAGGTGAATCAATTACACCTCTTGGAGATAAAGGGTTTGTATTGGTTTGTTATATCATGTGATGGGGTGGGGCTTTTACACCTTATAGTTAGCTTAGCCATATTTAAGGATGAAGTTGGAGCTAGTTAGACATGCCTGATGAAACGGCTTCAAAGCTGAGAAACAAGTTGCATATCTCCTTATGTCAGAGGATTTTATAAGCAGCTGATAACTCAAGTGTTTTATTGTTTAATAGTTTGATGTTTTTAATATATTTTTTAAAATAAATATTTTGGAATTTTCTTAAACACTTGGGCTATTTTGTGTATATCCCTAAGCCTGCGATACCAGTTCTTTCCACTTGTGGAGCCATCACAGAGGATTGAATTCCTGTTTTGCCAGAGTTCAGCGAGCTGGGCTGCTGTTAGCCCCTTAATGACAACTGACGTACCAGGTACGTCCTGCAAAAACTAGCAGTTAGTGACAATGGACGTACCTGGTACGTCAGTTGTTTAAGAGAGTGCTGGAAGCGATCGCAATCGCTTCCAGCAGCTCTCAGGGTATTGCAGTGATGCCTCGATATGGAGGCATCCTGCAATACCTTTTAACAAGCCTCCGATGCAGAGAGAGCCACTCTGTGGCCCTCTCTGCACCGATAACAATGGTGCTGTGTTCCGGGGGGGAAGGGAAGCAAGGTGGCGGCAGCATGGGGGGGGGGCGCGCGTGCACGTGGGGGGCGCGAGCGTGCACGTGGGGCGCGTGCACGTGGGGCGCGTGCATGTGGGGCGCGCGCGTGCACGTGGGGGCGCACGCGTGCACGTGGGGGCACGCGCGCGCATATTAGCCACTGACACCAATGAAAAAAAAAAAAGTTCAAAACATTAAAATTAACATTAAAAAATATATATATAAAAGGATCTGGGGGGGGTTGGGGGTATTGAGGGGTGGGCTGCTACACTACAGAAAAGTTTATAAATATTTTTGGGGGCAAATTGGGTACTGGCAGACAGCTGCCAGTACCCAAGATGGCGGCAATTAAGTAGCAGGGAGGGTTATAGAGCTGTTTGGTGGGGGATCAGGGAGGTTGGGGGCTAAGGCAGGGCTCCATTACAGCAGGATACATTTTTCTAAAAAATAAAATAAAAAAACTCCTTTTATTTAGTACTGGCAGACTTTCTGCCAGTACTTAAGATGGCGGGGACAATTGTGGGGTGGGGGAGGGAAGAGAGCTGTTTGGGAGGGATCAGGGGGTGGGATGTGTCAGGTGGGAGGCTGATCTCTACACTAAAGCTAAAATTAACCCTACCAGCGCCCTACAAGCTACCTAATTAACTCCTTCACTGCTGGGCATAATTCACGTGTTGTGCGCAGCAGCATTTAGCGGCCTTCTAATTAACAAAAAGCAACGCCAAAGCCATATATGTCTGCTATTTCTGAACAAAGGGGATCCCAGAGAAGCTTTTACAACCATTTGTGCCATAATTGCACAAACTGTTTGTAAATAATTTCAGTGAGAAACCTAAAATTGTGAAAAATTTAAAGTTTTTTTTTATTTGCTCGCATTTGGCGGTGAAATGGTGGCATGAAATATACCAAAATTGGCCTAGATCAATACTTGGAGTTGTCTACTACACTAAACTAAAGCTAAAATTAACCCTACAAGCTCCCTACATGCTCCCTAATTAACCCCTTCACTGCTGAGCATAAAACACATGTGGTGCGCAGCGGCATTTAGCGGCCTTCTAATTACCAAAAAGCAACCCCAAAGCCATATAAGTCTGCTATTTCTGAACAAAGGCGATCCCAGAGAAGCATTTACAACCATTTGTGCCATAATTGCAGAAGCTGTTTGTAAATAATTTCAGTGGGAAACCTAAAGTTTGTGACAAAATGTGTGAAAAAGTGAACTTTTTTTTTAATTTGATCGCATTTGGCGGTGAAACGGTGGCATGAAATATACCAAAATGGGCCTAGATCAATACTTTGGGATGTCTTCTAAAAAAATATATATATATGTCAATGGATATTCAGGTATTCCTGACAGATATCAGTGTTCCAATGTAACTAGCGCTAATTTTGAAAAAAAAAAGTGGTTTAGAAATAGCAAAGTGCTACTTGTATTTATGGCCCTATAACTTACAAAAAAAGCAAAGAACATGTAAACATTGGGTATTTCTAAACTCAGGACAAAATTTAGAAACTATTTAGCATGGGTGTTTTTTAGTGGTTGTAGATGTGTAACAGATTTTGGGGGTCAAAGTTAGAAAAAGTGTGTTTTTTCCATTTTTTCCTCATATTTTATAAAATTTTTTATAGTAAATTATAAGATATAATGAAAATAATGGTATATTTAGAAAGTCCATTTAATGGCGAGAAAAACGGTATATAATATGTGTGGGTACAGTAAATGAGTAAGAGGAAAACTACAGCTGAACACAAACACCACAGAAATGTAAAAATAGCCATTGTCATTAAGGGTAAGAAAATTGAAAAATGTTCCGGTCATTAAGGGGTTAGAGGTCCAACCTGCACCATTTGGCACAACTGAGTGCCTTCACCATATGTGAGTACCCTGTACTTATTTGTACTCTCCCCGTTTATTTTACCTTATTGATACACACATATGGTGCTTTTGTTTGTTCCCTCCTACCCATGTATTTCAACATAAGAGGAATTGGATCTGGATTGCCAGAGTTCAGTGAGCTGGACTGCTGTTAAAGGTCCAGCCTGCACCATTTAGCACAATTGAGTGCCTTCAGTATATGTGAGTACCCTGCCCTCATCTGTATTTCCCTGATTGTATTTTATTGATACACAAATGTGGTGCCTCTTTTTTTCTTTTTATAGAGCTATCACAATGTTTGTGTGCAAAGAGTGCAGCCATTAGTATTGTCAAACCTGAATTTCCAGCTATCGTGAAGATTTCCTTGGACTTTACTTGGGATTTGGATGTCTAAGTATACCTTTTCTCCTTCTTATTTGAAACTCAACCAGATATACAAGCATTTGAGTCTCTCTTTACCTGTTTCAGACTTTTTTTTAGGACATTTTAGAATCTCAATAATTTTGTGTGTTTTTTTTAGCGCCTCCTATTGGTTGGTTCCTGTATATACCACCTTGCTATAAAAATACAACTTCGGCTTTTAAGGTTTTCATATAATTATACATCACACTACGCTTAGTGGGAGGGTTGAAGCCCTTGGCATTTAAAGAAGCAAATCGCAGTGAGGCAGGGTGATGTTATATTGTATAAAAGTACACACCTAAGGAAATGTCAATCTCAAATTCAGTTCTAGTAGTAACTCTATCTATAGGTCAGGCAGATCAGTCTTTTTAGGAGATATCAAAGTATACCAAATGGTGCAACACACACACCAAGTGAGTTCAAATAAGTATGCGCAATAACCCTAGAAACCAGATACTTTGGGAGAGCCTATTAAAGATAAAACCACAACAGGTTCCTCCAACTCAGACTGGTGAATAAAACAAAAAAGAAAAATGTAAGTGAAGTCTATATAATAATTGGAAATGTAATGAGATTGGATGTGGCACTTTACACCACTTACAGGGAGCTTTACAGCAAAGTTTTAGCTAGACAATCTCCCTGCTCATAAACTGTGATGTTAAAATCTGGTGGGGGGGTAGATATACTGTACCAATGGTTAAGTACAAAAAAATAGCAAATATAAGAGCAAAACCATAGGCATCATAGCACACCTGGGAACTAAACAACACATAGAAGTAAAAGCAAGCATTCTGAAGGAGCTCCCATGCCCTTTCTGTGTGAAACCGTAAAAGGCTCTTGCCGATCAAATTCCCAGAGCACAAAACGGGACACCTAAATCCTACACACGCCGGACATCACATGTGAAACGAAATTAGTATCTGGACGGACCATTTTGAGGTGCATCTAGCCACCATGCTAGCCTGCTAGGGAAATAAACTGACCTGGCCACATGAGCTGTAAAGCGATCTACAAATGGAAAAATAAGTGCTCTTGCAGTGGATCATCAAAAGCCTTCTGACACAAAGTGCCAATCGCAACAACACCAAGGTAGGCCGCATGACTACACACAGTCACCATGCACAAGACTGGGTCCTATACACGTTACTACAACAGACAGCTAACGTCTCATATAAATCTATTAATGCCTCACATTCAAAATAGGAATATCGAAACTGACAATCTGCCTAAACAACCAACATAGCAAAAAATATAATTAACAAAGGATTTAATGTCACAAGCCATGAACTACACATCTAATATATGAATAGCACTGATTAGCGCTCCTATGACGCAGTACTAAATGGAAAAAGAGCATACATTATAATCCAGACAAATAGAGATTTCACTCTACAAAGAACTCTAAAAACAAAAACAAAAACAAAGAGAAACAGCACAACCAAGTAAAAGGAAAATAACACATTTAAATTCCAAGTAAGCAGCACACATCTTATACTGTAAGGTGATCTAACACAGACGGTTTATGCAGAAAAGCTCAATTAATGAATCAATTCTGAAAATAAGCCTATATCATAACCAAAAACTATCCACTCCCTGGTTATCACAATCTATCTGAGTTATAACCTGAGACATAACCTGCAAGCTCAACACAACCCCATCAATCAAGATGTCTAAAAAAAAACAAACTAATAAACCAGGAAAAAGTACCAAACATACATCAACACTTTTTAGTAAATAACTATTTTAAGACAATGGAGGCTAGATCAGCACACCGGCTGACAACAGATTAAACTGACCCTGCAACAACACTCTTCTTTAGACTTAGAAACGGAGCAAAACCTAAGCTCTATCATTATACCTAAGGCATTATTTGAGTCATTACCCTCCAAAAGGGATTTCTCTATGCTAATTACTCAAGTAAAACAGTGTAATAGGGAGGAAATATCAGCTCTCAAAAATGAACTCTCTGAAAATGGTCACAGAGTTGAAACGCTTAAAAAAAATCAAGACACGCACTCCTCAGCCATCTCAGAAATCCATATACGACTCCAAAAGCAATACAACACAATCCAAGAACTAGAAGACAAGGTGGACAATGCTGAAAATAGAAGCAGATGCCACAATATACGGATCAGGGGAATACCTGAAACAATTCCTCTTTCTGAATTAGAACACTATTTGCAAGATCTCTTCAACTTCCTCAAGAATGACAACCAAACATCAACAATAGATATAGACAGAGCTCACAGAGCTCTACGTCCCTAACCACAAGAAGGACAACCACCTAGGGATGTGATAGTTCGTATCACTAACTTTCAAAAGAAAGAAGAAATAATGAAACTCACCAGAGAGCAGCAACCCCTCAAATATGAAAACGCTGACTTGCAATCACAGATTTATCTCAAAGGACCCTCTCAAGGCGTAAGGAATTAAAACGCCTTACTTCACTACCAAGAAAAATGAACATCCCATACAGATGGGGTTTTCCATTTTACCTCATAATATCCTGGAGAGGCAAATGTATCATCTGCTCCTCACCAAAGGACATAGCAAACATTTGCAAGGAGCTAAACATTAACCCTCTACAATCAATGGATCATGTTCTATCCCCACATGAACAAGACTTCGCTGAAAGTGCCTTACCTCTCCCGCAACGTGTCGAGTGGAAGCAGGTTCCATTAAAACGCACACGTGTTTTAATCTCTGTTAAACCAAAGAATGCAGAAAAGGGGGTGAATACTCAATTACTTCATGTATCCTTTTATTAAGTCTTATATATAGGAAAAATGCATAGGTATATGTGAAATATCGTAGTCAATTAACCAGTACAAAGACTCTCATGTTTTCATGTTATTATGTTATTATGTTCTCTTTGTTGCTTTCACAATGGTAAATATATAGGATTTGCTAAAATGCTCCCCTTACATAGGGGGCCTTTTGTTATATAACTAGCATCACTCTTGTCTCCTCTGCTTTTGTATGAAAACCATAATTGTTATATGTTATAATAACGGTTTGCTTATTTTTTTATTTTTCTCCTTTTCTTATTTTTTGCTCTCTACTAATGTTTATTTAAGTATTCCAGTGATGTTCACCAAGGTACATTCCAGATACTCACAGACACCATAAAAAATGATGAATAATGACTCATTACAAAACAATCAATATAATCTCTCAAAACTCCAAAGGCTTAAACTGCCCCAATAAGAGAAGAATGGCCATTCTAGACCTCCTAATGCTACAAGAAACTCATTTTAAATCCCATCATATACCTAAATTCTTTTCATCCCAATATCCCCAACATTATCATTTGCACAAATCCACATAAAAAAAAATAACAGAGTTATTATTCTCATTCATAGATCCATAGCATTTACCAAAATAAGTGTTGACTCTGACAAAGAAGGTAGATACTTGAGCGTACATTGCCTTCTCTTTGGCAAACCGGTCACCTTAATAAATTGATATACCCCCAACAAACACCAAGATAGTTTTATCACTTCAATCACAAATTCCATACTCAACTATGCCAAAGGCTCCCTAATCGTAGCAGGTGACTTAAATACTCCTCTTGACCCCACGTTTGACTGCACTAACCCAGACACAAGGACAGCCATCTCACATCTCAAAATCATATGGCAAAACATAAAACTACTAGGGCTCCATGATACCTGGAGATACATGTACCCTCAGAAGAAAAATGTTAATTTCTTCTCCCACCAGAACAAAAACTACTCCAGGTTAGACTATATGTTGGTAGACCACCTACTCTTATCACATGTCATACATTTAAACATTAAGCACACCTCATGGTCAGATCACTCTTTAGTCATATGCATCTTGAAATGGCCCACAGCACCACTCAAGCAGTTCCAGTGGAGACTTTACGAATCATTATTACTTGACAAGAAACAGACAAAACACCAAATGTATAAGAACATACTTCACCATAAACAATACCTCTGACATTAACATAGATACCCTCTTTGAAGCACATAAAAGTACCTTAAAGGGACAGTCAATACCAAAATTTTTGTTGCTTAAAAAGAAAGATAATCCCTTTATTTCCCATTCCCCAGTTTTACATAACCAACACAGTTATAATAATACATATTTTACCTCTGTAATTACCTTGTATCTAAGCTACTGCTGACTGCCCCCTTATTTCAGTTCTTTTGATAGACTAATCAGTGCTCACTCCTAGGTCACTTCACGTGCATGAGCTCAATTTTATCTATATGAAACACATGAACTAATGCCCTCCAGTGGTCAAAATACATTCAGATATCAATGTCTAAGAAATTAGCATATGAACCTCCTAGGTTTAGCTTTCAACTAAGAATACCAAGAGAACAAAGCAAAATTGGTGATAAAAAGTAAATTGGGAAGTTGCTTAAAATTACATGCCCTATTTAAGAGGTGAATTTATAAAAATTAAAGCCCGAATAAATAAAAAACAGAGAAGAATTTGCCTCTTTGGCATAGGAAATTGTAGAATTAGATCACTCCCATAAACTTAATCCAAATGATATTAAAATTCAAGATCAACTATAAAAAAATTGAAACTCAATGAATAAATTGCTACTTTATAAAGCCCAAAGACAACAATAATTCATCCAACAATCTTTTTTCCAGAGAGGCAAATCATTAGCTAAAACCCTCAAAAACAGCAACAAAAAACATATATTCACTCAATCAACTCCTCTCAAGATAAACAGATAGAACACACACTTAACTTAGCAGAAAAATTTAAACAATACTACCACAAGCTATATAATTTATTTCCAAACAGGAACAATAACTCACATACACCTAGATTATGTCAGTCCCGCACTCGTAAAAATTATGTTTTTTCATTGAATTCCCATAGTGCTTTAAAACTCATAGCTAAAGTGCTAAAAGTACACTAACACCCATAAACTACCTATTAACCCCTAAACCGAGGCCCTCCTGCATCGCAAACACTATATTAAAGTTATTAACCCCTAATCTGCCGCTCCCAATATCGCCGCCACTTTAAAAAAATATTAACCCCTATACCGCCTCTTCCTGACATCCTCACCACTATACTAAAGTTATTAACCCCTAAACCGCCACCCTCCCACATCGCAAACACTATTTAAATATTTGCATACATAAAAAGAGAGACGCGCTCAACCTGGGAATGAACTATAGCATAATAGATTGTTCTATAGCTAGTTACCACCCAAGAAGCAGCCTCTTTTTGCTCAACATGTGCCTTTCACAGAGAAGAACTTTCCTGAAGCATATCAGTCTGATCCTGACTTCACAGTACAGTCCAGCCCCGAAAATACCAGACAATCCCTCTCTGAACAAGAGAAACAGCAAAACCCCATACGTAAGTTTCGGCCTATTGTGGGCCTCGTCAGTGAGGTGCAGCCATATCCCTCTATTATTAACCCCTAATCTGCCATCTGCCCACATCGCCCCCACTATACTAAAGTTATTAAGCCCTACACTGCCGCCACTATAATAAACCTATTAAACCCTGAATCGCAAGTCCCCCACAATGAACTATACTAAACTAAACTATTAACCCCTAAACCGAAAGCCCCCCACATCAAAATAAACTAAATTAAACTATTCACCCCTAAAACTAATACCCCCCTAACTTTATATTAAATTTACAATTTCCCTATCTTAAATTAAATTAAAACTTACCTGTCAAATTAAAAAAACTAAGTTTAAACTAACAATTAAACTAATATAATTATTAAACTAAAATTAAACTAACTACCAATTAAATTAAATTAAATTAAACTACACATTAAAAAAATCCTAACACTACTCTAAAAATTACAAAGTATCTAAATACAAAAACAAAAAAATACTAAGTTACAAAAAATAACAAACACTAAATTACAGAAAATTACAAACGAAATGATCAAAAATAAAAAAGAATTACACCTAATCTAATTGATCTATCAAAATAAAAAAGTCCACCCAAAATAAAAAAAAACCCTAGCCTACAATAAACTACCAATAACCCTTAAAAGGGCCTTTTGTGGGGCATTGCCCAAAATATATCAGCTCTTTTACCTGTAAAAAAAACACAAAGACCCCCCCAAAAGTAAAACCCACCACCCAACAAACCCCCCAAAATAAAAAACCTAATTCTAAAAAAACCTAAGCTACCCATGGTCCTGAAAAGGACATTTGTATGGGCATTGCCCTTAAAAGGGCATTTAGCTCTTTTACTGCCCAGTCCCTAAACTAAAAAAAAAACACCCAAAAAACCCTTAAAAAAGCCTAACACTAACCCCCTGATGATCCACTTACAGTTTTTGAAGTCCCGTTTGAACGATCTTCATCCTGGAGTTGAAGTCCTGAACCAGGCGACGAGAAGTCTTCATCCAGATGACCTCTTCAATCTTCATCCTGGCAGCGAAGTCCTGATCCAATCGGCGAGTAGTCTTCATCCAGGCGTCCTCTTCAATCTTCATCCAGGAGGCATCTTCTATCTTGATCCCGGAGGCTCAGAGTGGGTCCATCCTGAAGACATCCGGCACGAAGTATCCATTTCATACGGTAGCCGCCGTACACTGAATCTTCAATGCAAGGTACGCGATCCAAGATGGTGCCCCTTGCATTCCTATTGGCTGAAAAATTTTAATCAGCCAAAAGGAATGAGAAGTGCTTAATTCCTATTGGCTGATTCAAATTTTTCAGCCAATAGGAATGCAAGGGACGCCATCTTGGATCGCGTACCTTGCATTGAAGATTCAGTGTGCAGTAGCGACTATGAAGAGGATGCTCCACGCCGGATGTCTTCAGGATGGACCTGCTTCACGCCTCCGGGATCAAGATAGAAGATGCCGCCTGGATGAAGATTGAAGTGGCTGCCTGGATGAAGACTTTTCGCCGCTTGCATCAAGACTTCGCCACTGGGATGAAGATTGAAAAGGCGTCTGGATGAAGACTTCTCGCCACCTGGATCTGGACTTCAACAGGATGAAGAGTGTTCAAGTGGGACTTCAAAAACTGTAAGTGGATCACCAGGGGGTTAGTGTTAGGGTTTTTTAAGGGTTTATTGGATGGGTTTTATTTTTTAGTTTAGGGTCTGGGCAGTAAAAGAGCTAAATGCCCTTTTAAGGTCAATGCCCATACAAATGCACTTTTCAGGGCAATGGGTAGCTTTGTTTTTTTTAGATAGTTTTTTTTATTTTGTGGGTTTGGGGGGTGGGGGTTTGTAATGTTAGTGGGTATTTGTATTTATATTTTATAAACAGAGCTGATTTCTTTAGGGCAATGCCCTACAAAAGGCCATTTTAAGGGCCATTGGTAGATTATTCTAGATTAGTTTTTTTATTTTGGGGTGTTTTTTTTTTTTTTTTTTTAAAAAAGGGTATTAGAATAGGAATAATCTTCATTTTTTTGTATAATTTCATTGTTTTTTTTGTAATAGTAGGTTTGTTATTTTTTACAATGGTAAGTTTTTTATTTTGTGTAATGTTAGGTTTTAGTTTAAGGCAGGTTAGGTTTTATTTCACAGGTATGTTTGTATTTATTTTAGCTAGGTAGTTAGTAAATAGTTAATAACTATTTACTAACTAGTCTACCTAGTTAAAATAAATGCAAACTTACCTGTGAAATAAAAATAAAACCTAAGCTAGATACAATGTAACTATTAGTTATATTGTAGCTACCTTAGGTTTTATTTCACAGGTAAGTATTTAGTTTTAAATAGGAATTATTTAGTTAATATTTGTAAATTTAATTTAGATCTAATTTCATTATGTTAAAGTTAGCGGGTGTTAGGGTTTGGTTTAGGGTTAGGGTTAGAATTAGGGTTAGGGTTACGTTAGGGTTAGGTTTAGGTGTTAATATAGTGTAATTTAGGTTGTTGCGATGTGGAGGGCTGTCAGTTTAGGGGTTAATAGGTTTATTTAGTGGTAGTGATGAGGGGGGCCAGAGTTTTAGGGGTTAATAACTTTATTTAGTTGCAGTGATTTTAGGGAATGGTGGAATAGGGGTTAATAACTTTAGTATAGTGACGGCGATATCGGGAGCGGCACATTAGGGGTTATTAATTTTATTTAGGTGCCTGCAATATCTGGAGCGGCAGATTAGGGGTTAATAACTGTAGGCAGGTGTCGGTGATGTCATGGGCAGCCAGATTAGGGGTGTTTAGACGTGGGGTTTATGTAAGGGTGTTAGGTTTAAACTGTACTTTCTTTTTCCCCCATAGACATCAGTGGGGCTGCGTTACAGAGCTTTTGTTTCCGCGATCGCAGGTCTTAGACTTTTTTTTTTGCCAGCTCTCCCCATTGATGTCTATGGGGAAAGCGGGCATGAGCACATCAAAACAGCGCTTGTTTTTGTTGCGGTATGGAGCTCAAAATATTCATAACGCCCACGCAAGCCGGGTTGTAATGGCAGCGCTATAGGGGGTTAAAAAATGCGTTCTTTACTTTCCCTATAGCGCTCAAAACTCGTAATCTAAGTGATAATGAATTATGTAAACAATATTTGGAAAATGTCCCATTACCCAAACTAACCTAAGAACAGAGCGATCTCCTTGACCGACCCATTCAGGCATTAGAAGTCCAAGAGGCTATAAAAAATGTAAAACATAACAAAGCTCCAGGCCCAGATGGGTTCTCTGGCCTTTATTACAAAACCTTTTCAAAATATCTTGTACCCCATCTGTCCTCGTTGTTTAACTCAATTCCAGAATCACTCCCATTCCCAGACACAATGCTCCAAGCCAACATAGCTGTTCTATGTCCAAGCCCCAACAAACCAGCCAATTTCAGACCGATTTCCCTTTTAAACATAGACCTAAAATTATACACCAAAATCCTTGCCTCTTGTCTAAACCACATACTCCCACAAATTATTCATCAAGACCAGGTGGGATTCATCCCCCAAAGAGAGGCAAAAGATAATACTGTAAACATCCTTAATTTACTTGAACACATATCAACAACCAAAACACACGCAATATTTTTATCCACGGATGCTGAAAATGCTTTTCATCACTTTGATTGGACATACCTCTCATTAGTACTCAAACATTTTAATTTTCCCATAATGTTTTTTAAAAAAAAACCTGTGTTTTATATACCAACCCCACAGCACAAGTGAGGGTCAATGGGTGCTTGTCTAACCCTTTTGAAATTCGAAATGGGTCGCGTCAGGGATGCCCACTTTCTCCACTTTTATTTATCTTATCTTTGGAACCTCTAGCAACCAAAATTAGGATGAACAACAATATCAAAGGAATTGAAATAGGACCCAAACCCCCAAACTAGCTATCTTTGCAGATGACATACTCTTAACACTCACACATCCCCAAAGCTCCTTACAAGAGACACTTAAAGAACTAAAACAGTTTGAATCTATCTCCAATTTTTCAGTTAACACATTCAAATCAGAATTCCTTCCCATTAACCTCTCACAACAATTATTTAATACCATAAAATCACAATGTCCTATCAAACCGCAAAATACTTAAAATACCTAGGCATACATGATCTCAGATGGTTCAGATTTGCACAAATATAATTACGATAGGCTGATCACAGAATTCCAATCCCTGACCTCTTCCTGGCTCCCAAACAGCATCTCATGGTCTGGAAGTATTCCAGCGATTAAAATAATGCTTCTTCCTAAAGCCCTCTATATCCTACAAACAGTCCCCATCCCAGGCATATTAAAAGACTTAGATACTCTACAAAAAATCATGAATGACTACATCTGGCACCGTACACCACCACGCATAAATAAAACCACTCTTTATAAACTTCCCAACGAGAGGGGCCTGGGAGTTCCTCACCTCCGCTCATACAAATTGGCTATCTCACTTCAGAGAATATCTGAATGGTGCAAATTTGATGGAGAAAATAACAAAGGATGGGTGCAAATTGAGTCCTCACTATCTAAGTCCCAAAACCTGGGAGGAGACTACTGGAACCCCAAACTCAATAACAAACAAAAAATTTCCTCCCTACCCCTATTCAATGAAACGTGGTCAGATTGAATACACGTTTGTAACTCCTTTAGTAAAATCACATCCACACACTCCCCGCTCACCACCTTATTACATAATCCTGAATTCACACCAGGACTCCTCTTTCTTATTCCATCAACACCTAAACTCCCAGACCTTTTACCTATGTACTTTCTAACAGACAATAACAAACTAAAGTCCCTTCTTTTCCTCTTGGTTCAGATACCACCAATTTAGACACTTTCTATTAATGCACAAAAACAAACAAGAACTTTCCCTCCACCTAACTACATTTGAACAGATTTGCATCTCCAAAGATCACATTAAAAAAATTATCTCCACTATATACAAACATGTCCTATCTAATCAATTTCCAAAACACCCCTCATATACAAAAAGCTGGGACAGGGAGATGGGAACTAAGACCTCACAGCAAGACTGGTGAATCAGATTCAAAACGTACTTATTCAGCTCACTCATCCAAAGCAAAGGAGACCAACATTAAATGAGATGGTATCTAACTCCAGCAAAACTCAAATATATATATATATATGTATATATATATATATATATATATATATATATATATATATATATATATATATATATATATATATATATATATATATATATACACACAAAACCACCTCCAAATACTGCTGGAAAGGATGCCACCAAGAAGGTCACATGTTACACCTACAGTGGACTTGTGCTCCAATTAAAAAATATTTTTTTAATATCTTCAATAACATCAACAAAATATTACACATTAATCTGACACCGAATCCAGAAATAATTTTATTTAACCATCCCAACAAAATAACATGTAAAATTAGAAACCACTTGTTCCAAATAATGCTCAATGCAGCCAACCAATTAATCCCCAAACATTGGACATCCATACAACCTCCCACAGTGGAAAAATGGAAAAAACTAGTAGACAAGAACATGACCTTGGAAAAATATTACTACCTTAAAGTAGGGCAACTCTCCTTATACCATGACTTGAACTTTCTTTGGGAATTCTATACCAAATCACCCGATAACTAACCACAAACACATACACTTCTCAATCTACTATCTATGTAACACATGATTTCTCAAAAAAAATAAAAAATTAGATCTCTGGAAACCAAAAAATAAAATATTGAATATGCTGAATAATCTATTAATTAGTAGAGAGCTGTTATTTTGTTATTATTTTAATTTATTGTTTTACTGTGCTTAAGTAATGTTTACACAATACGAAATGTATAATGGACTACCTTTATATGTACACCTTGCCCTTCCTTTCGTGAAGAGCAACAAGGGGTAAGGTACTACAGAGAAACGTCTAGCAGCCAATACCAGCAACTACCATATCCTCCATCTATCACTTTTAAAAGCCTATAAGCAAAATTAAGTTAGACTGTGGTCAATAGCTCTGATGTGAAAGACTCAACTCACTAAGCTGCTGAGCACAATACATGAGACTATATTGAGAAGGACAGTCAATATTAATTTTTTATATTACTTATTTTGTTTTTCTGTTTGTTTGTCAGCAAAACTTCAATAAAGAAAATATATTTATAAAATATATATATAACTCTACCACAGTGTACCTTTTATCTCTTGGAAAGCAGTTATATAACCTGCAATGAAAAAAATGATAAAAAACATTCAAATTGAACGTTAGTAGATTATATCTAAACAAACCCATTAAAAGGATACTCTTATCAGCAAACTGATATCAGAACCCGAAGACAATCAGGTGGGTTTGGTAGCACTTTGAGTGTTGTTCTGCTGCAAGTGTCACATCTTCTTCTGTAAAGCTGCACATTGAGGAAGAGGAAACCACTCTGGAGCTGAAGGTATCAGTGAACTTGAAGTAGCAGTATTTGATTTCCATTGTCATTTGATACATTTCTGGCTCTAGGGGTTCAGTGTATTCTATCAAATAGAAACTCAGGTGCATTGGAAAGAGGAAGAAAAAGTAAATATAGCTTAGTAACAAATTGTTTTAGGCCTACATTGAAGACATCCTCAGGTATCCCTCTAAACTGCAGGTTGTTCCGATGGGACCTGTCTTCCACATCAGCTAATTAAAGTTCCAAATAGGATATTATCTCCACCAGATTTGGGGAATAGGACAATAAATTGCAGTGATTTATGGCCAAATCTTCATGTTTTCTTTCCAAAGCTTCTGTCCTTTTGCCTATAACAGGGATGTCTCTTTGCAAATCAGTCACAGAGCCTTTAATTGCCTTAGTGAGATTATCCTGCAGGGCATTTATATGTTGAGTCAAGGTATTAACGATAGCTAAAGCTATATAACCATACATAACTTTCTGTGGAGATTTTTCCATAGGTGATGAGGAATCAGAAGACCCTAGTATAGATAGTGAGGTATTTTCAGGCTGTGACAGGTGTTTTAAATTGTCAACCACTGTTTTCTTTACAGAAGAAGACATTTTAACTTTCTTTTTAATGGCGTGTGACGTATTATCACTACATGTGAGAGCCCAGGTTTATATTAGGAAAAGTTCTTAGCAATCAGTATAAGCAAGCAAACTTTTAGACAAATCAAAAAGTTCAGAATGTATATGATCAGATGAGCTTCCAGTTGTGGAAGGCATGGAACCTTAGGAATGCATGGCTGTCTACTCAGGGTGTATCTGTTTTTTTAGAACAGAAAAACTGTTCCAATAGCGATCCAACTGAGTATATTCACTATGAAATGTCCAAAGGTAGATGGTATTTTTGCAAGCCTTGTATAAGCACTTAAATTAGAAGAGAAAAGCATAGAGGGGGTAGGGAGACATCCAGTTACAGCAGAGACTATTAAGTTATTTTAAACTATAGAGATTAAGATCCCCAAAGTCCAACCATTATATTATCATTTTAGGTTCAAGATGATCATTGGAGGTTTTACCTAGAGTGCCACAATCACTAATATCCAGCTATTCACCTCTGCAGCTTTCAGTAGATTTCAGCAAAAAGAACTGAAGCAAATGTCAGAGGTTATAGTTTAGCAAAAACATAAGTTCAGTAAGTGCAAGGCCTTTTGAAGTGAATAGGCTGGAAATGGCAATTGATTGCCCCTGCTAGTCTTTTTTAACCCATAAACCCTTTATGTTTTCTGCAAAGGAACTTTATGTACACTTTACATTAAGCTTTATGGATGCTGTATTGCTCAGTAATGTCCTCATTGTGCTTTTGTGACTACAGTTTTACGTTAGGAAGGTCATGTCATACTAATCTGATCTCTTTGACTATGGGACTAAAGTGATAGACCAGGCTTGAGCAATACGCTTAATTAGATTTCACAAAGCACTTAATATTGTCCCGCACATCAAACTAATTCACAAACTGTATTGCCTGTCTTGGTGTAGATTCAAAATGTATGAAGGTGAAAGAATTTGGGCTTAAAGGGATACTAAACCCAAATTTTGTTTTCATGTTTCAGATAGAGCATGCAATTTTAAGCAACTTTCTAATTTACTCCTACTATGAATTTTTCTTAGTTCTCCTGCTATCTTTATTTGCAAAGCTAGAATGTTAGCTTAGGAGACGGCTCATTTTTTGTTCAGCACCTGGGTAGTGCTTGTTGATTGGTGGCTAAATGTACCCACCAATCAGCAAGCGCTATCTAGTGTTCTGAATCAAAAATAGGCCGACTATTTGGCTTGTATTCCTGCTTTTTCAAATAAAGATAGCAAGAGAACGAATAATAATAGACAATAGGAGTAAATTAGAAAGTTGCTAAAAATTGCATGCTCTATTTGAATCATGAAAGAAAAAAATTGGGTTTAGTATCCCTTTAAGGATAAATGATAGATATTAGATGCTGAGCGCAATGATGGAGCACAATCCATACTGCTTGCATTCCTACCCTGGTGCATGGTTAATATTTATTGGGTAAATACAGTTCCCCAATCGAGGAGACCCTGTCTGCACATGTAAAAATGACACTTCCTCTCTTACTTAGTACAGAATTCCCCAAAAATAAGACACTCAAATGTCCTCCTGGACAGTACTAGTTCATGCTAGTATGTGTGGATATAGGATGCCACTTACCCCCACTTCATGGCACACGCATATGAAGTTAAATGTTAACCTTCCAGCCCTTGGGAGACCTTTCTCGTAGGCTCCATTGTCGTTGAGGTACTCTTCTGTACTTGGAGCTGCTTCGCTCAACAAGCTTTTCCCCACACACAGTCTTGTCACTGCTCAACCGCCGCTGTACCTCCACAGGCACCACTCCGGAAGATGAGGTCATAGGTTGTGGCCGGCCAAGGGGGTAAAGTGGATACTTATTTCCAATGTAGGCTCTAACAATTTGTCAAAACTGTATCAAAGCTGTATTGAAGCCCAAATCTTCGGATACTCGACTCGGAATGTAGTCAGCTTACTGTGATAAGTTCTGTCTCTTACCTTCAAGGCCAACAAATAGCTTTAAAATTGCAAGATGCAGCATCTTGGTTAAAACTTATATTTATTATCTTCATAAAACATAAACCATGTACAAACAATTGGCCATTAGTGTGATGTTAAACTTACGCGTTTCGGCAGTGGTGCCGTACTCATAGCTCTCTAGATTTACCTACTACATACGGGCTTTAAATAGTGGTAAAATCATTCTATTTGCTGCTGGGCAAGAAGATGATAACTCTTGATTGGAGACTTATCTTTAAAGGTACAATGCCTCAATTAAGCACTTTATAATTCTATAGCTTAAACGTAACAAAGTTTATGTTATACATATTACATCTAAAACTGTTAAACATTTTCAAAACACTACAATTTGTGCTAGCATGATATTTGGTACTTACTTTTCCCAAATAACGGGATTTATTAATGGCTATATGCATCCGCTGGCATAATATAAGCTATGCTAAGTAGCTAAATCGTACGCCATTGATAGCGTTTACCTGTCTGGTAATCCCTGAAACCTACACACCATCTAAGACATACAGTGTTACAATCAGTTACATGTGTGAACATGATATACTATATGTATGTTATTACAACTAAACCCAAAACTTTGTGGAAGCCTATTTCACAACTTCCATATTGCATACATATTTTATATTTAAACAATTAGGTCATTTAGCATACAATTCAGAAATATATATATATATATATATATATATATAATCCTTGAAAAGTAAATGCACTCACAGGTCTTCTCAATCCAAGTGAAACCAAAGGGTTGTTTTATTGATGTCATCAATAAAACAAACCTTTGGTTTCACTTGGATTGAGAAGACCCGTGAGTGCATTTACTTTTCTAGGATTATATTGTTTATTCTTGCACCCAGGCGGATGTCCCTAGGAGGGTAACACAGCTAGATGGACGGTATATATATATATATATATATATATATATATATATATATATATATATATAAGATTTGCTAATAACCAGAAATATCAGTGGAATTATAGCCAGCCAGATACCAAGATTATACACTTTAAAATGTTACATATGTATACAATTCATTAATCCTTTACATTGACTACTCATATTTGGTTCCAAGAAATTATTAGTTCCAATAATTAATAAGGTTGTATTCTAAATTAAGGCCTTTAGGATATCTTGTTTGAAGCTGAAAAATCCAGAAAACCTCTCTCTTTGCCAAGGCATGGTCTCTGCCACCCCCCTCTCCTCCCCACATTTACTGTTTCAATGATGGTCCATTTAAAACTTGTAGCTTCCTTATTATGGACCTTTGGACTAGGGGGGCGGAGCTAGCCATCAAGGGAGTAAGACGTGTCCTCATGGGGCTCCTGATTCTATATACTTTATAATAGCTTTTATTCATGTAAATTCTCACAAAATGCTCTGGGACCTAAGATTTCGAAAGGGATAATGCCGCTTATTGAGCTAAGAGATAGCTAGAAGCGCAGAAATGTACAGGAGATTCAGCTCTTTTATCAGAGGACAACCTTGCGGCATTATACACCATTGCCTGGAGAGCTATGCGACACCATGGATCATAAGCAGCAGTAATCTTATTAAGGAGCAGCTCTACTTCTATACACTACAATAACGTTCTGTATAAATACCTATAAGGCTAATTATTCGGTGGGTTGGCTATACCTTCTTAGAGCTAATCTATGCCCAAAATGGCGGAGCTCATACTACTACTTCAGCAGCTCTGAGACAAGCTCGACACCCACTTCCTCTTACTAAAGGCAGAACTTATCTCTGACCGGAACCCAACGGGAGAGGAGAGCGGACTCAGCATGAGGGGGTCACAGCGTATGAATAACCTATCAGTCGGCTCCTCCTCGTTTACATTTCATGGATCCGAAAATAGCCATGACCTGAATCGCCCATACACGGGCGCTTACCATTCTGCTTTTTTGGAAAGGGATGTCCGGTCATCTAGGCAAACACTCGCCTCAGTAGAGAGACCAGCTTCATGCTCCGGCGCTGGTAAGTGTCCCGAGGAGCTGGGGGATGCAGCTAATTTTGTGGCTGGTAGCGCTGATAGAGACACTTCCGACAGCTCCCTGGCTGGCAGTGTAATTATGGTTTCCCAGTGTGCAGGCGAGAAACAACAAGTTAAGCCTATAACACAGCCACCGTGTGCGATTCTGAGTGATTGGAGGGCTCTTCCTGGTTCCAAGAGACTATCAATATATCAAGTCTTCACACACATTATCTCCCAAGCTCAGACCCGATTTGATACCATTGGTGTGGGTTAAAGAGAGACTCTGTACAGTGCACCTCAAATCACAGGTCCTTTGCTAATCTGTATTCACTGTGCACCAGTAATAAGACTATACCATAAGGATACCCTTATAGGAAGTCTACTGATACCTCCAGATAGCATAACAAGTGTTAGAACTTATGATGGTTATTTACCTGAAAGTCAAACCTAACATTGGACTTGTCTGCATCTGGAGGCTCACTACTGTCCTCTAACACAAAGGTTAATAATTGTCTGAATTGCATAAGTAGAAATTTGGCAGATGATTATGAATAGAATTCTACTCTTACAGTCAACTAGACTGTACATACTCACATGCCACGCTTGTTTGTTTATTTTTTTTTATATTACTGTTTAACTGTTTTGTACTTTACTAGAGAATTATATATAAGGTATTCTCCTAATTACTTGGTCATATATACTAACATACTCCATGTACAAATAAAACCTATATGTCATCCCAGTCTGTTCAAGCTACCACTACCCAGCAGTCAACAACGGTCTTTATTTTTGATATAGAGGAGTTTCCATAATTATTGCTCCTGCTTCCATACTCCACACCTCCTTTGTGGTCTTTATAAACCTGTACTGACTATTCTAAGTATTTCTAGTATAGCTTTGTACTGTGACGAATCACTAAAATGAAACAGGATTGTGTACTCCCTAACTAAAAATCTTGTATGTTTGTAAACCAATATATATTCCCCTGCCCTAACATGGTCATGTAACTGTTTTAAAAGGTTTATATTTTATTTCACACTGACTTGTTTTTGTTACAGTGCAGGATGTTATTATGTAAAGCATACTCTGATCACATGTTGGTTTATTGGTTACTATTTAGGTTTACCTACTGTCCATGAATCTGCTATATTTTTTCTCCTTTCCGTAATTCCCCCATACCCTGAGCTATACAGGCTGTTAGTTATCCCAAATTCAGAAAGAAGTATAAATTCTATTCGATACAATGTAGGGGAACTACACTTGAAACATTTCAGGAACGATTTGAAAGAGACCTTACCTTGCTACACCAGACTACCCCGATGGCCTGCAAAATGAGTAAAGAGGAGAGACTTGTGCTCAAGAAACTGCAGGATAATGTGGAGTTGGTAATAAGGAATGCAGACAAGGGAGGATCTGTGGTGGTAATGTCAAGGTCCCAATTTATTTTGGAGGCTGAAAGACCACTACATAATGAAACGTATTATTTAAGATTGTGTGGGGATCACACATCGAAATATAAACGTGAGCTTACACATATACTGGATGATGGCAAGTGTTCGGGTTTCATTGATGGACCTACCTGTGACTTCCTCCTGGTAGATAACCCAGTAGTACCATTATTTAATCATTTACCGAAGGTGCATAAATCCCTGGAGGGGGTCACAGGTAGACCCATCGTGAGTGGAATATGGTTCCTTTTAGAAAGGCTGTATCAGTGGTTAGACAACATCTTACAACCTTTGGTATATGGTCTTACCAGTTTTTTACAGGATACAACTCATGTACTTAATTTAATGCACAAATTGGCTTGGGAGGAAGGTGATATATGGCTCACAATTAACATGAAGGAATTACGTACATCCATACCCTACAATAAGGGACTTGAGGCCCTTGGATTTTTTCTTCTTAGAAATACTGGGTACCAAAGAAAATTTGTGGATTACATTCTAAGGATTGCCAAGTTTCTCCAGAGATACAAAACAGCTATGGGCGCAAACTTTGCGCCCTCCTTTACCAACCTCTTCATGGGGTGGTGGGAGCTGTCCTGCATCTATGCAGGACCCCTTCAGGGAAAATATACAGATGTACAAATGCTACATCGATGATCTGCTCCTCGTGTGGAGAGGGACAAAAGAGAGAGCAATGGAATTTGTGAATTTTATAAATATAAATGATATAGGATTGGAGTTCACATTTGAACTCAATCAACAGAACATTGATTTCCTGGATTTAACCCTATAGGGTATACCAGGAGCAGGTATTGAAACTGAGGTTTATAGGAAACCCATTACCGGCAGTACCGTTCTCCATGCCAGGAGCAGTCATCCCAGGCAGGTATTCAGATCAGTCGCAAAAGGACAATTTGTAAGACTAAGAAGAAATTGTAGCAGGCAACAACAATATGAGACGCATGCTAACTTACTAACTGAACACTTAAAAGACAGGGGATATAGATCACAAGTGACCCAAGGGATAAAGAAGAAGGTGGCTAATACCAAGAGACAGGACCTACTTACTAAATCTATTGAAAAGGGACAAAAAAAGCATGAAGAAAAAAGTAAAGGGACATTGTTTGTCACTGATTATAGTGAATAGTATCACAAGATTTGTGGTATTGTGCAGAAACATTATAGATTACTGGCAGCAGATGATGCTTTGGCGGAAACTATACAATAAGACTGCAAATGTGCTTTTAGAAGAGGACTCTCTTTGGGTAATATTTTGACATCAAATGAATAAAGATGGATACAGCACCCACTACTCACTAGTGCACGGAGAGGGCTGACCAAGTAGAAGAAGGCAGCCTCCAGCAGTGAGCAAAGTGACTTTTATTTTAAACACAGGTCAAATACAGCAACGTTTCGGGCTAACAATAAGCCCTTTCTCAAGCCTGACATAAATTGAACAAAACACCATTTAAATAGCCATATTGGCGCCAAACAATTGTGAAAAAATTGCACATATATCGCCCTCTAGTGGTGGACTTGAATATTGCATGTCAAAAATACATATCTTACAATTACAAAGATACAAATGTGTTACAAAGTATTTTACATTGTATATATTGCACAAATTCAATAACCAACTTCATAAATAAAGTGCCAAGTGATCCTATAAAGAAAATAAAAAATAAAAAGTAAAGAATTAGAATAATAATATTTGTAACAACTAAATTCAATGTGAATATATTAGTGAAAATAAATATATTAAATATTCGAGTTTATTTAGAATTTAAAATCTAAAATTAATCACAATACTCATATCAAAATTTCTTAATTACCATATATATATATAGGACCACAATCAATCGAATGGACTATATATAAATTGAAAATTGTTATATGAGGGAATCCTTCAACAAAGGATACCCATATAACACAAAGTCAGAGATTTAAAAACTAATGGGTACTCAGTGAAAATATAGGAAATGCCAAATATCTATATCCAATAATGTCACTCAAATGACCTTTTTTGACTACTAGCTAAGGCATAATCCACTATAATGCTAAATTAAATATATAGCAAAGGTAAATGCAAACCCCTACGCTTAAAGAAGTAACCTATTTTTCTTGCTCAATATTGAATTATACTTTTTAGATTTTAAATGTTGTCCAGTTACACTCCCTATTGAGGCCTTTAGGCCATAAAGTGTTAAGCTCATTGATCCAAAAGGCTTCCCTTTTATTCAATAAGGCCTCTCTATCACCACCTCTCCTAGGCATGTGTATATGTTCCAAAATTTGGAAGCGTAATTGGCTGATACTATGTCCTGCTTGTAGAAAATGCGCAGACACTGGAGCATCCTTGCCACATCTGATATTTGACTTGTGCTCAGATATCCTCTCACGTGCCTCTCTTGTCGATTGTCCAATGTATACCAATGAACATGGACACTTAATGGCATATATGATAAACTCTGTCCTACAAGTCAAATATTCTTTAATCCGGTATTTTCTACCTGTGTAGGGATGAAAAAATTCTCCTCCCTTAATCATAGAATTACAATTTATGCAAGAGAGGCAAGGATAGCAACCTGTGCGCCGCTTACCAGTGATAGTTTTCTGTTGATATTTGTGACTACCAACATCTGCTCTAACTAGTTGATCTTTAATATTTGGACTCCTTTTGTAAGCCGGCATTGGTGGTTCATGGAATGCATTAATGTCAGGATGGCATTTCTGTAAAATGTGCCAATACGTCCGTATAATTTTGTTCACCTGACTACTCCTAGTGCTATATTGTGTGACAAACAATAACCTATTGATCTTATCCTTCTTCCTATTCCTCTTATTTCCAATGGGTTCAGACTTTCCAATTCTTGAAATGATATTTTGCTTTTCTTTATTCACAAGTTCAAAAGGGTAACCTCTTTGTAAAAATTTGTTTGACATCTGTTCCAGTCTTTTCATTTTTAATTCAGTATCAGACACAATACGATCCACTCTTAATAATTGACTTTTTGGTATTGCTTTAAAAGTGGAAGGTGGATGAAAGCTGCCATACAGCAAAGTGTTGTTTTTGTCTGTGGGCTTTGAATAAATGTCCGCTCTTAATCCATGTTCCACTTTGTAAATGCATGTGTCTAAGAATTGAATAGACTGCTCATTCCATGTCAAACAAAATTTAATACCATTAACAGACTTTTTGAGATCATCAATAAATAGGAGTAGGGATCCAATGTCGCCATACCATATGCCAAACACATCGTCAATGAACCTCCACCATGTGGCACCAAATTTCTTGAATAATGTATGTTCATAGACAAAAATCTCTTCAAAATTGTTCATAAAAATGTTGGCATATGTTGGGGCGACATTGGATCCCATAGCTGTACCCTTCCTTTGAAAGAAAAACTCATCCTTAAAAAGAAAATAATTCATATAGAGGATAACCTCTAATAATTCTAAAAAGAATTGTATCTGAGATAAACTGAATCTATTATCATTTTTCAAAACCTTGGCAACTGATTCTATCCCACTTGTATGTTTAATCGATGTGTATAAACTAGACACATCAAGTGTAAACAGAATAACCTTAGTATTTTCCAAATCTAGTTGTTCAATCTTTTTTAAAAAATCATATGTATCTTGGATATAAGATGTAGATTTAGTAACATATGGTTGTAAAATTTTGTCCAAGAAGATAGAAATATTGGTAAAAATAGATCCAGATCCTGCCACTATTGGTCTGCCAGGTGGTTTTAACTCATTCTTATGAATCTTTGGCAGACAATAGATGACAGGTCTCACTGGATGTTTAACATGTAAAAAATCTTTAGAGATCAATCCATTGTTTTTAGCTTTACCTAGAATACTGGTAATCTCTTTTTGAATCTTATGCGTGGGGTCATAACCAATCCTGACGTATACAGAGATATCAATAAGTTGTTGCTCAATTTCAGATATATATGCCACCTGGCTCATCACTACTAGGGCACCACCCTTGTCAGCTGCCTTAATAGCCAATTCCTTTCTCTGTTTCAAGCACTTTAAGGATGTTGAGTCATTTTTATATTCCATCAAACGTTTTTGGAACATAATATCAGGTATCTGGAATAATTGCTCAACATCCCTAACTACTAGCTCAAAGAATGTATTGGCTCCATTATCAGTTATGACCGGATTAAAATTGCTATTTTTCTTAAGACCCACTGTCTGGCAAGTAAGCATCTCATTACTCTTGGAAGGGGTTACCACATTATCAGTTTTACCTTTTTTATCAAAAAACAATTTCAGTTTAATCCTGCGAAAAAAAGCATGTAATTCATGTTTCAATTGGAATAAATTCCCTTTGTTAATAGGGCAATATGATAGCCCTTTGTTAAGGAGAGTGACTTCTTCATTAGTTAGGTTAACCCCTGAGATGTTATGAACAATATTAACCTCTTTAGGGTAAGCATCAGCCCGACTATCATTACTGATGTCACTTACATATTTACTCTTAGTTGTTAAATTATCAACATTTAAATCTTTGTCAAAATCAAAGTCCATTGCATTATTGCAAATATAAAAGTCATTTACCAAGAGTCCGCTTATGTCAAGGGGAGGAACATCAACTGAATTATGCGATAGCAATCCGGCACTCACAGTGCTTCGTGTCATACTCAGTTGTGACTCCGGCCTCTGCCCCGGCTGTTCCACCGGGTTTGCTTGGCTTTCTTTGCTCCAGGATTGGGCGGCTGTGCGCTTCCGATGTTTCCTGCCACCCCTCCGGTGTCTGCATCCGAATCCTCTGTGAAAAAACAAGCTGACGATTCCGACTCGCTCTGAGTATCACCTGGTGCTCTACGTTTCTCACGTCTCTGACGCTGGAATCTCGGCTTGGGGGGTCCGCCTCCATCTGCTCTCTGGGACCACCGGTAGATGTTTCCTTGAGCATAGTCCTGCTCATCACGCATGAATTTGGTATGTTTACCCTCCTCCAAGATTTTTTTATATTCATTAACAGACTTCGTGATCTTGTCCAGTAATGCTTTATATTCTTCAAGGGGTATGCTCTGTTGTAATTCTTGTTTCGCCTTTTCGACTTCCCCTTTATATCTTGTTATTTCCTTCTGTGCATACTCGACAGTCCAGGTGATTATGTCAAACGAGCATTTGTTTAAGATGCTCTCAAATCTTTCACAATATTCAGGCTTGTCTGCAAACAGGGTTGGACGTGTAGACATACGCAGACCTCTAGGTATCCGCTTGACTTTGAAATACTCAGACAAAGTAACAGCATGTAATTGTAGGACCATATGCTTCACGCTATCCTTCTCCAAACGTTTGCTGGATCTCTCTTTAGGGGCAACATTCAGAAAGTCACTAGATCCCATAACTGAGGAAAATATCACCTGTGCATCTTCTGCTGAGTACCCAAAAGTGTTAGGACCCTTCATCGTGTTTGTATTTTCAAAAGCCATAGTGGTGCAGGTAATCCAATGGTCAGGTATATACTTCAAATGAATAAAGATGGATACAGCACCCACTACTCACTAGTGCACGGAGAGGGCTGACCAAGCCCAAACAATTCAAGTAGAAGAAGGCAGCCTCCAGCAGTGAGCAAAGTGACTTTTATTTTAAACACAGGTCAAATACAGCAACGTTTCGGGCTAACAATAAGCCCTTTCTCAAGCTTGACATAAATTGAACAAAACACCATTTAAATAGCCATATTGGCGCCAAACAATTGTGAAAAAATTGCACATATATCGCCCTCTAGTGGTGGACTTGAATATTGCATGTCAAAAATACATTTCTTACAATTACAAAGATACAAATGTGTTACAAAGTATTTTACATTGTATATATTGCACAAATTCAATAACCAACTTCATAAATAAAGTGCCAAGTGATCCTATAAAGAAAATAAAAAATAAAAAGTAAAGAATTAGAATAATAGTATTTGTGACAACTAAATTCAATGTGAATATATTAGTGAAAATAAATATATTAAATATTCGAGTTTATTTAGAATTTAAAATCTAAAATTAATCACAATACTCATATCAAAATTTCTTAATTACCATATATATATATAGGACCACAATCAATCGAATGGACTATATATAAATTGAAAATTGTTATATGAGGGAATCCTTCAACAAAGGATACCCATATAACAAAAAGTCAGAGATTTAAAAACTAATGGGTACTCAGTGAAAATATAGGAAATGCCAAATATCTATATCCAATAATGTCACTCAAATGACCTTTTTTGACTACTAGCTAAGGCATAATCCACTATAATGCTAAATTAAATATATAGCAAAGGTAAATGCAAACCCCTACGCTTAAAGAAGTAACCTATTTTTCTTGCTCAATATTGAATTATACTTTTTAGATTTTAAATGTTGTCCAGTTACACTCCCTATTGAGGCCTTTAGGCCATAAAGTGTTAAGCTCATTGATCCAAAAGGCTTCCCTTTTATTCAATAAGGCCTCAATAGGGAGTGTAACTGGACAACATTTAAAATCTAAAAAGTATAATTCAATATTGAGCAAGAAAAATAGGTTATTGTTTGTCACACAATATAGCACTAGGAGTAGTCAGGTGAACAAAATTATACGGAAGTATTGGCACATTTTACAGAAATGCCATCCTGACATTAATGCATTCCATGAACCACCAATGCCGGCTTACAAAAGGAGTCCAAATATTAAAGATCAAAAAGATGTTGGTAGTCACAAATATCAACAGAAAACTATCACTGGTAAGCGGCGCACAGGTTGCTATCCTTGCCTCTCTTGCATAAATTGTAATTCTATGATTAAGGGAGGAGAATTTTTTCATCCCTACACAGGTAGAAAATACCGGATTAAAGAATATTTGACTTGTAGGACAGAGTTTATCATATATGCCATTAAGTGTCCATGTTCATTGGTATACATTGGACAATCGACAAGAGAGGCACGTGAGAGGATATCTGAGCACAAGTCAAATATCAGATGTGGCAAGGATGCTCCAGTGTCTGCGCATTTTCTACAAGCAGGACATAGTATCAGCCAATTACGCTTCCAAATTTTGGAACATATACACATGCCTAGGAGAGGTGGTGATAGAGAGGCCTTATTGAATAAAAGGGAAGCCTTTTGGATCAATGAGCTTAACACTTTATGGCCTAAAGGCCTCAATAGGGAGTGTAACTGGACAACATTTAAAATCTAAAAAGTATAATTCAATATTGAGCAAGAAAAATAGGTTACTTCTTTAAGCGTAGGGGTTTGCATTTACCTTTGCTATATATTTAATTTAGCATTATAGTGGATTATGCCTTAGCTAGTAGTCAAAAAAGGTCATTTGAGTGACATTATTGGATATAGATATTTGGCATTTCCTATATTTTCACTGAGTACCCATTAGTTTTTAAATCTCTGACTTTTTGTTATATGGGTATCCTTTGTTGAAGGATTCCCTCATATAACAATTTTCAATTTATATATAGTCCATTCGATTGATTGTGGTCCTATATATATATATATATGGTAATTAAGAAATTTTGATATGAGTATTGTGATTAATTTTAGATTTTAAATTCTAAATAAACTCGAATATTTAATATATTTATTTTCACTAATATATTCACATTGAATTTAGTTGTCACAAATATTATTATTCTAATTCTTTACTTTTTATTTTTTATTTTCTTTATAGGATCACTTGGCACTTTATTTATGAAGTTGGTTATTGAATTTGTGCAATATATACAATGTAAAATACTTTGTAACACATTTGTATCTTTGTAATTGTAAGAAATGTATTTTTGACATGCAATATTCAAGTCCACCACTAGAGGGCGATATATGTGCAATTTTTTCACAATTGTTTGGCGCCAATATGGCTATTTAAATGGTGTTTTGTTCAATTTATGTCAGGCTTGAGAAAGGGCTTATTGTTAGCCCGAAACGTTGCTGTATTTGACCTGTGTTTAAAATAAAAGTCACTTTGCTCACTGCTGGAGGCTGCCTTCTTCTACTAATATTTTGACATCCACAGAATTGAAAATCACACAGAGAGAAGACACAAGTTCCTGGTTAAGATTTAAGGGAGTGTATAGATGTAGCAATTTAACTTGCAAGGCATGTGAACATCTCGCAATACGGGAAGTCTTTAAGATTGAGGTCACTAATAAAATGTACAATCATAGGAAGTGCATGAATTGTAGAACTGTATATGCTGTATATCTGGCTAGTTGCACCAGGTGCCATTTGCAATACGTAGGTATGACGACTAGATAGGTACGCTCTCGTATTAGAGAACACCTCTCTAATATTAAGGCAGTTACTCTGACCACCCCCTAGTCCAACATTTTAATAGGGTGCATAAAAATAATAATAATAAGGAAGCTACAAGCTTTAAATGGACCATCATTGAAACAATAAATGTGGGGAAGAGAGGGGGGGACAGAGACCATGCCGTTGCAAAGAGAAAGGTTTTCTGGATTTTTCAGCTTCAAACTAGATACCCTAAAGGCCTTAATTCAGAATACGATCTTATTATTTATTGGAATTAAAAATTTCATGGAACCAAATATGAGTAGTCAATGTCAAGGATTAATTAATTGTATACACATGTAACATTTTAAAGTGTATAATCTTGGTATCTGGCTGGCTATAATTCCACTGATATTTCTGGTTATTAATTTTAGGCTTCCACAAAGTTTTGGGTTTAGTTGTAATAACATGCATATAGTATATCGTGTTCACACATATAACTGATTGTAACACTGTATTTCTTAGATGGTGTGTAGGTTTTAGGGATTTCCAGACAGGTAAACGCTACCAATGGCGTACGAATGTAGATACTTAGCATAGCTTATATTATGCCATTCTATTTATCCATTGGAGGCATATAGCCATTAATAAATCCTGTTATTTAGAAAAGTATGTACCAAGTAACATGCTAGCACAAATTGTAGTGTTTTGAAAATGTTTGACAGTTTTAGATGTAATATGTATAACATAAACTTTGTTACGTTTAAGCTATAGAATTATAAAGTGCTTAATTGAGGCATTGTACCTTTAAAGGTAAGCCTCCAATCAAGAGTTATCATCTCCTTGCCCAGCAGCAAATACAATGATTTTACCCCCTTTTTAAAGCCCGTATGTAGTAGTTAAATCTAGAGAGCGTGACATCACGCTAATGGGCAATTGTTTGTACATGGTTTATGTTTTATGAAGATAATAAAGGAAGGTTTTAACCAAGATGCTGCATCTCCTTATTTGCAATTTTGAATCTAATATTTATCGGGCACTGTAATATATGGAGTGCTACACTATTTATGTCAGATAGCACAGGAAAATAATTTTCATTAAATAATAGCTTTCTAAGAGGGCCTGCATTAAAGTTGATTTCTTATATACTCAAGTGCAAATCTAATGGAACACAAACATGACGCCTAAGTAGTGGACTTTTGGTTAAGTTATTTGCTATAAAACTTAATTTTTTTAAAATTACCATTAGCATATATTAACACTTAAAGGGACATGAAACCCAGATTTTTTTTCTTTCATGATTCTAATAGAGCATACGATTTTAAACAACTTTACAATTTAGTTATATGAACTAATCTGCTTCCTTCTCTTGGTATCCTTTTTTTAGAAGAATACATAGGCAGGCTTAGGAGTACTAATGGATTACTGGGAGCTAGCCTCTAATTGGTGGCTGAACATATATGCTGCTTGTCATTGACTTACCAGGTATTTAGCTAGCTCCCAGTAGTGCAGTTCCGCTATTTCAGCAACGGATGCCAAGGGAATAAAGCAAATTTGATAGTAGAAGCAAATTGGAAAGTTTCTTAAAAACATATTTTCTATCTAAATCATGAAACAAAAAATTTGGGGTTTCTTGCCTCTTTACTACCTAAATTGTAAAAGCGCTAAAACATAAAGCAGTGTTTTGTATTTCATGCAAGTGTAACCTTTAACTGATGATTTGTAATATGAGCGGAATGAACACATTTCTACCTCGTCTCATTAAAAGTATAGGGTGTGATATATAAGTATCAGGTACATTTAAACAATCCCTTGGTTGAACATTTTAGCTATCAACTTGTTATAACCAACCACATATTGGGCTAGATTACAAGTGGAGCTCTAATTAGCACTTTCGCTAGAGCTCTAACTGCGCTAGTAGTACACTGTTAGTGAGTCAGGTTGCACTTATTACGAGTTGAAAGTAAAAAGTTATTGTATAACGTTTTTTATTTTTGGTAAATTGTTTGTTATTGTTTGTAATGTTAGTTTATTTTTGTTGTTGTAATGTTAGGGTTTTTTGTTGTTGTAATGTTAAAGGGACAGTAAACCTTAAAAATAATGTTATATAATTCTGCACATAGTGCAGAATTATATAACATTACATTAGCCAAACTTTTTAAATCATAATATTCCCTTTTTATTTTGTAAAAATACAGCTGTTTTACAGACTCGCTCCCTGTACTCTGCTGAGCGGGTCTGTTGTTTTTACTGAGTGCATCGGGCCAGCTGTATAGTCACAGCCCGGCCCGACCGCGCCATTAGACACAGTGCAGCTTGCTCCTGCTCTGTGTGCAGAATTATATAACATTATTTTTAAGGTTTACTGTCCCTTTAAGTAATGTAATTTGTTTCTGTTATAATAATGGTAGTTTTTTTTTTTTTTTAAAAAGGTCATTTTTTTTAAGGTAGTTAGTTTTTTTCTGTGAAGCTAGGGTTAGTATATTTTGGGTTAATTTAGGGGGTGTTAGGTTAGGGGATTTAGAAGTTACTGGGTTACTTTACTTTGGGGGGGCTTGCAGTTTAGGGGTTAATAGTGTACATAGGTAATTTAGGATGCGGGGGGCTGGGAGTTTAGGGGTTAATAGTGTAGTGGAGATATTGCAATGTGGGAGCTGGTGGTTTAGGGGTTAATAGTGTAATGCTGACTTTGCTATATGGGGGCTGGTGGTCTAGGGGTTAATAGTGTAAAAAAGAAGTTTGCGATGTGGGGGTGGGTGAAGGTTTACGGGTTTATAGTGAAGTTTAGTTCAACTGTTTCATCCGGACAAATTCTTTACGCAACCTTTCAGGTAACGTAAAAAGTTTGAGCGATAAGTGCGATTGCGTTCTCGTGATCGCATTTACTTTTAACTTGTAATATGAGGGAAAATTACACTCTACACTACTCATGGAAAATAATTTACTGGAAATTCACGCAAAAGAATGTGCAGTAATTTTAACAGCGCGCATATAGATTTGAGCATAAAGAACATCGCAATCTTGCGATCGCTTTTAAGTTCCTTGCGCTAATGATAGTGGTCCACTTATAATCTGGCACATTACCAATTGTGTTCACTTGTAATCTAGGCCATAGTATCTTAAAGGGACATGAAACCCACATTTTATTTTTCATGATTTAGATAGAAATTACAATTTTAAAAAAGTTTCCAATTTACTTCTATTATCAAATTTGTATTGTTGTCATATTATTCTTTCTTAAAGAGAAAGTATCTCTCATATTATTGGCTGATTTGAATTTGAAGAATCAAATCACCCAATAGGAATGCAAGTGACGCCATATTTAAATGCATAACTTGCATTCAATATTCAGTGTACGGCGGTGATCGTATGAAGAGGATCCTCCGCGCTCCTTGGCTCTACAGTTGCCGGTCTGAAAAAAGATAGAAGAGGTTGCTGCTTGGAAGAAGACTTCACCGCCGGACTTCAGGAACCGTGAGTACCTATCTGGGGGTTAGACTTAGGCTTTTTTTTTTGGATGGGTGGGGGGTTTTACTGTTAGGGGGAACTTTTAACTTAGGGCAATGCCCTATAAAAGACCCTTTTAAGGGCAATTAGTAGTTTAGTATTAGATTAGGGGGTGTTTTTATTTTGGGGGGGCTTTTTTATTTTCATAGGGATTAGGTTTAATTTTTTTATTTTTGATAATTTGGTTTATTGTTTTATGTAATGGTAGACTTTTTTATTTTTTGCAATTTTAGTTTAATTTAAACTTAGTTTATTTTTTATTTTTAAAGCGATAACCTTTTCAATGGAAACCTGGTACTAAAATGGAGAAATTACTTTTAGCTGTTTTGGTAGCTTATGGCTTCATTTTTATTGGCTCAATGGAAGCGAGCCCTAAATCGAGTTCTATGTTTTGTCCTGATTTTCCGATTGGATACTTTCTGTTTAATTGGAATCTCACATTGTTCCCGACATTCTTCTTCGCAGGTCCATTCTTCATTCAGGACCTTCCAACCTTAAGCTACTTAACACAATTTTGGTAAAACTGGGTTTCCTACAGAAAAATATAGCTTTTTTTGTTCTGTTAAGTAGCAAGTCAATTTTTACTTACGTATTACATGACACTTGTAGGTAAAGTCCCATGCTTTTGCTACGTACATATGTTAATAGGTAGTGATCGCTTGCTCATTTTCAAGGAGCTTCAGTTGCATATTTTTGCTTACATAACTATAGCAGCAGCTTCAGTCAGAGTGGGGTAGCTACAGAAGCAAAGTAGCTGTAGCAGTTTCAAATAAGATTGATTTTCCCTTCCCTTGTTTTTTTGTAAGTTACAAGAAATAATGAACATATTTATATTTATAAAAAAGAACAGTTATACTTGCAATACCATCTTATTATGGGCCAGATTATGAGTGGAGTGCTAATTGCGCTAGAAGTAAACTTTTTGCGCGCGTCGGATTGTGCAGGTATTACAAGTTGAAAGTAAAAAGTTATTGATCTCATGCTAACCGGACGCGCGCAAAAAAACTAATTTACAATATCGCTAGCGCGATTACCTATTCCCCCATAGCAGTCAAAGGAGCAAAAAAGTGGAAAAAAATATTACACCCTAGTCTCGCGCAAACCCGATGTTAAAAATCTCATATACCACATCAAAACTTTCTTTTCAATTTTTCCAGTAAGAAATCTTGTGAAAAATATACCCCTAAAATTTTCAAGCTATCCTTAACAACTTTCATACCTACCTGATCTATATCTAAACATTTACCATACACTATACAAAACGGAACATACACCAAACCATTCAACAATCTTAATAACCTGCTTAAGAGAACACACACTTTTACACAGAACAGTGAGATCATCCATATAAGCTAAAACCTTCACATAATTACCCACCTGGAATAGGAATTCCACAAAAAACATTCCCTGCCTTATAACCTCCAATAGAGGTTCAATAGAACAGATAAACAATAAAGGGGAGAGTGGACACCCTTGCTTAACCCCACTCTCTAACCTAACATCCTTGGATAGAAAATCAATAACTAAAATTTCACTCACATTTCTAATATACATAGTCACAATCTGCTTAACTACAAATTCTCCAAACCCCATTTTCTTCAAAACACACACCATCCAATCATGATCCACCTGGTCAAATGCCTTTTCAAAATCCAAACTAGCCACAATTACACTTTGATCCCTATCTCTTTCATACCAAATAGCATCTCTTAAAATACTCAAATTTGCATGTATACTTCTCCTAGGCACACCACAAACCTGATCATAACCAATTACTTTTCCAATTAAACCCTTCATACGAACTGCAATTAATTTAGAAAAAATGTTATTGTACCTGTTCAATAATGTTAAAAGACACCAGTTTTTAAGACATTTTATATCAGCTTTCTTCTTATAAATTAAAGACACCGCACCTCTTCTCCATGACAAAATGTAATTCATCCACACACATGCATTCCCTGAAAATCAATAACAAATCATCCTTAATCAAATCCCAAAACCTCACATAAAACTCAATTGGAAGTCCATCACACTCAGGCATTTACAAGAATTAAAACTTTTCAAAACATTCAAAATGTCATCTTCACTTACTTCTTTACATAACCCAATCTTATCAACCTCACTTAATTTATCAGACACTCTCTTGGAAAATAACTGAATAAAAATCATAAACTTGCCTTAGAATACCATTAATAGTGGACTACCCTACAAAATATGTTACTAAATCCCTATTTCTTATTATTGATTTATGCAAAAAAAAATATCGAGAATATTTCTCATCTTTCTCTAAATCCTTAACTCTAAAATGAAAAATAATCTCCTTTCCTTTGGCATCCAAGGCAAGTTTTATATCGTTTTTTAGCCTGAATCAAATCATTCTCCACATTAGTTCCAGCATTCTTCATTCTATACAAAGACTGCAACTTAAAATTCAAATCTTCAAAAAAACAATATTTTTTCGCAATCCTTCCTTTTACCAACAGATATAAAAAAATTCTTTAATTTTATCATTTGCCCATTCTTACCAAGCTAAAATATTCACTCTTACTTCTTATAAAATTAAAAAAAAAATATTTCTAACCTCCACATCTTATTAACATTAACTAATTTAGGCAAAAAATATTAAATCTATTCTACAACACACGTGATTATTACTCTATGTATATCTATCTAAACTAGAACCACCAGCCTTCACCCATGCATCACATAAACCAAAATCAATAACCCAATTCTTCAAAAAATTAGAAGTCTTATCTATTCTAACCCTTCTCTTCATCCCCCACGCCAGATCTTTTTTATCCGACTACAAACAATTAAAATCCCCCACCAATATCACAGGAACAGAACCACTCATAAAATAAGGTAAAATCTGAAATAACTCCACTCTATCATTATCAAACACAGGAGTATACACTGGTATACACTTAAACTAATTACCATTAATATAGACCATAACAGATAAAGCCCTTCTCGGAATGACCTCCTCTACTGACCTTACAGTTACACTTTTCCCACCTAATATAACTACCCCAGAGAATTTATTGTTGTTGCCCCCCCAGCCAAACTGAAGGGCCAACAGACCATTCAGATTTAAGATCATTATAATTGTATTTTCTAGGACTACTGCATTCCTGCAGGCATATTAAGTCACAGTTCAAAGTATTCAAATTTTGCAATACAGCAGCCCATATACAGGGCCTTTAGAGACCTCACATTAAGTGAGGCAATACCAATAGACTGCAATGGGAAAATCAAGTTCCACTTTCCTGACTCGAGATCTTCTCAAATTCTTTTAGCAAGCTGCAAGTTAGCCACTCCAGCATCTTCAAGAAATCCCTTAGAAGAGTCAGATAAAAGGTCATCCCCATGCTTAGTGGAATCATAAGCAAGAAGAGAAAAAGCAATCTCTTCATCTACAAAAACAGTGTCCAATAATCATCCTTCAAGCTTAGATCTTTTCATGTTCATCTCTCTCTCTTTAGAGGCAGGAGGTTTAGTTGTTTGTATTTTTTGCTTCAAAATCCATATCCTAAACAGGTTCCTAGCTACCCTTTGCAATCAAGAAGGAAGGGTATGCTAGCAAACTGTAGTAGAAAAGTCTTCAATTTTGGAGAGATAAGCTTGTGAAAAGAGCTTCAAAGGTAAAGGGGTATTTTGAGAAAGGAAGAAAAGCAGGAGCACAAGAAAGCTCCTTGCAGCAGCAGCAGCAGCAGCAGCAGCAGCAGCAGCACTGGCACATGACTTTCTTCCTCTTTATCTTCCGTTGCTCATCATCATGGATGCAGTGAGACCTGACATACCGGAGCCACATAATTTTGGACCGAGGTCATTGGTAATTTGGTCGGGACCATCCATACCCCTCCAATAGAGAATACTAGCACTTTGGAGATGGTGGAAGCCTACCTTGCTGAGCCTCCATCACCTTCTACTTTCTGATCAATTAGTATACTGTAATCAAAAGTCTTCTGTCTGGCATGCCCTCTCTTTAGGTGCCCTGGAGCTGCTTTCATGTCACCTAGCAGCATCCAAAGTGAGAGAACTTCTATATCACTGGCAACATTCTCAACCCTCAGCTCACCCTAAACCTAGTTGGGCAGATTACTTTCTTGAAAGTCAATCTTCCGACAATGAGATACCCTGCATTAGATTTCCATGTATATTTAATTCAGGAGGAATTCTTAATCTTTTCACCTGTGTCAGCATAGGACATAGATACTTGAGCCATGGTATGTGTTTGGTAGTGGTGTTTCACACCTGATGCCTGATTATCCTGTTACTGGCCATAGGAAATGCTGGGACTTCACATGCCACACATTCCATCTCTATTTCCTTTCCGCTGCTTTTAAGGCTTCAAAAAGTAGTAAAAGTAGTGGATTACTCGCTGCTGACCTTTCACATGTCCTTCACCCAATGCCAGGAAAACAAGACTACTGGCAGGAAATTCAGGGTGACAGGTGGGATCTCTCGGCAGGATAGCTAGACCCTTGGTGTTTTCCACATATGATATCATTCACCCACTGTCAGGGTATATATATATATATTCTGCTATGTGAATATTCAAAGAAAATACACAGTATAAAAAATTATTAAAAATAAATATTGTATAAATATGCTTTTACTTGTTTTTCTCTACTTGACTGCAAAGGGCTCCAATGCACTTATATATGCAAGTCTATATATGTATACATATGTATTTATGTGTTTATATGTGTATATATGTCTGTAAATACATACATACATATATAAATGCATGCTGTATGTACAAACATATAAATATATATATATATATATATATATATATATATATATATATATATAGATGATAGATAGATAGATAGATAGATAGATAGATAGATAGATATTTAGATATGTATATGTATGTATCTCAGTGTTAAAGCCCTTTGCCTGCCTTTTTTTTTTCTAACACCTGACACCTCATATCTTTGAGCCCTTATCATTTTTTGTGCAATTTTTTAATATAATTTGTATTAGATAGTGTTATTATGGGTATAACTGTACTTTGTAATGTTTTTTAATGTGTTTTGTGCAAATCGTGATTGTTCACAAGTGATCGCATTTACTTTCAACTTGTAATACATGTGGTAAACCCTATGCTCGCAAACACCCGCAATAAACTACTTTTCACTTGCGTGTAACATTAAACGCGCAACTCCTAAATCTGGCCCTATGTGTGTGTTTGTTACATGAATATGTATGAATGTGCATGGAAATGGGATATAAATGGACTCAGTAAAATGGTTGACACAATAACATGGTGTTACTGACATCAGAGGTAATACCACATTGTGAAAATTTAACCGACAAGTATTTGTGGTATGGGAAAGAAGTGCCTATGACTGTGTTGTACTTGTTGTGGAGGAGAGAATGAGCCTGTGAGAGTGAGACTGTGCGGTGTGTGAAGAAGTTTGTTGTGAAAGGTGTTTGCATGGAGAATGGGATATTATGAATGGATGCAATAACATGGTGTTACACCACATTGCGCTAATTCAACCAACAAGTATGTGTGGTATGGGAACTTTGAGGTTACAGGGACAGTGTACTGTAAAATAAATGTCAGCTTCATGTGTATCCAGTGACTTGTTAAACCAGCTGGAAAGTTTAAAATGTATGAGAAATTGCTCTGTTATGTTTATTTTGTATATGAAATAGCTGGTTTTGTTGTTTGAAAACACAACCCATTAAAATGAAATAAACTTTACACAGAAATGGGGTTTCTTATGTATCCAGTGACTTGTTAAACCAGCTGGAAAGTTTAAAATGTATGAGAAATTGCTCTGTTACGTTTATTTTGTATCAGAAATAGCTGGTTTTGTTGTTTGAAAACACAACCCATTAAAATGAAATAAACTTTACACAGAAATGGGGTTTCTTATCTTATAGCTGTTTGATAAAAAAAGCTCAATAAATAGAGAGAACAATTGAAATTTAGCATGTTTTTACTTATCTCTCCTAAACCCCACTGGTAGCACGCTATCAGTTAGGCGCAAGCAATAAGAGGTTTATTGTGTGCATTGGGTTTTCCCCTCATATTACAAGTTGAAAGTAAACGCAATCGCTTGAGCACAACTGCAATTTACACTAGAATGATTGCCGTATCCTCAAAGCACTGGTTAAATGTTTCGCAAAACAATAAAGTGTTACAAAACACACTTAAAAACTTAACACACTTAAAAAATAAATTAAAAAGTACTCTTCCATTCTTAATACCATCTAATAAAAAGTATTAAAAAAAATTGCACATAAAAGTTATAAGGACTCAAAGATATGAGGGGAAAAAAGCCAGGCAACTGGCTTTAACATAGACATACAGACATTTACATCTCTAAAGGTGTATGTGTGTGTGTATATATTTATATATATACAGTACTGTGCAAAAGTCTTAGGCCACCACCAGCTTTGTTTTGTTTGTTTAGCAAAGTCTTAATGACCATCCATATTTATTTTTCAGTCTCATTATTAAGATACAAACAGAAAATACAGGAAATATGTACACAAAAGATAAAAAACACAATTTTCAGAACAAAATGGCTTCTTCAGGCAAAAGTCAGTATTTAGTGTGACCTCCCTTGGCACTAAGCACATCTTTAACTATTTTGGGGAGACTTTCCTGAAGTTTTCTGAAGTAATCTTCCGGTATATTAAACCAGGCTTCTTTCAGCACCTTCCAGAGTTTTTCTTTAGATTTATGTTGTCTTTTAATTCTTTCTCTGTCCATGTGTTCCCATACTGCCTCTATAATATTCAGGTCTGGACTCTGTGGAGGCCACTCCATGACTGTCAGTGTTTTATCAGCACTTTTTCTTTCCATTACCAGTGTGCTGCGAATCATTATCATGCTGAAAAAAAAAATCCCAATCAGGTGCTTTCCAGAAGGAATGGCATGATGAACTAAAACCTGTCTGTACTTTTCAGCATTCATGATCCCATTAAATTGGACAATATCACCAACACCACTGGCAGAAATGCAGCCCTAAACCAGGACAGACCCTTCATCATGTTTCACTAAAGGACGCAAACTCTCATTCTTCCATTTTTCTACAACTCTTCTTTTTAGATATTGTCGAGGATTGGACCCAAAAATGTCAAACTTGGGCTTGTCACTACATAGTACTCTTTTCCACTGATCTTCATTTAAATCTTTGTGAGCTTTACCATATCTTAAGCCTTTTCACCCTGTCCCCCTCCTTATAGAGTGGTTTCTTGTAATTGAACCCTAAGTTAGAAACTGTTAGTATAGGTACTAGGGATACCACAGGCAAAATCATCTATTTCAAATGTCTATATAACAGTAAAGGAGATATTTGTAAACAATGTATTTAATACACGCAAGCAGGTAAACTGGATGACTGGGAGCAAATTAAAGGGGAGAAGCATTTAGGGTACACTGTACTGTACCATTAAGTGAACTTTAATAAAAATACACGCACCCAAACTGCAAAGCACCTCATGTGTGGTGCACGCTGATACAAGGATGCTGTCCACCCTTCAATGTATATCCACAAACAGCAGCACCAATAACTGATTAAAAGGATCTCTTTTAAAAAAAAAAATAAGTGCATAAAATTGCATGTCTCAAATAAAAGAATGTTCGGGGGGAAAAATAAAATCACTAAAGGCACATAAAAATACTTTACTTTAACCATTTATTTAAGCCAAAAAGTGATTTTAAATAAACACATTTCCATCCCATGGAAAATAATGGCAAATTAATATAACAAACAAATTTAATAACGAATATTCATACGGAATGCATTGAATTTAAACAAATTTCGAACAAAACAATTTTAAAAAAATTTTGGAACAAAGGATTAGTCCAAAACAAATATTTTGTCCATGCACATGTCCAATACTCAGTTACATGCACACATTACCCAGGACATAGAATGTGCATCTACAAACACAATAGCATTCTCTATCTCTCTCTCTCTCTATCTCTCTCTCTCTCTCTCTCTCAGTCTCACACACACACAAATATGTAATTATACCAACATACATAAAACACCAATCAGGGCAAAAAGTTCAAATAGTAAGTATCTGGCAAAATAATCAGGAAATGTTCCCACTGGCACAAACATAATACTTACCTAAAATGACTTGTATTACATTTCTTGATTCACAGAGTTACAATGGTAATATTCATTTGGCATTCTGAAAACCACTTAGCATTCATACATTTTTTGATTTACATTTGATAATACATTAATGACATTCACAAGCATGAAACCCAACCTCTAGTGTGGTGCCTACTCATGTCTGTTTCATTATCACAATGGATTATATTTTCCATGTAATTAAAGCGTACAATTTAATACACTAGAATTGGTATGAAAAAATTAGGATGATTACCATAGTGCTTTGTTTGGAGAGCTCATAATATGTATCATGACTTGTAGATTTATATTTTGAATAAATATATTCTTGCATACTGAAGTAAAATAGAAGGAAATATAGTTTATGCTATAATTAATATTTTCATTTTTTTTAAATATTAAATGATGTAATTATTTGCATGAAAGAGTTTTTGCTATGAGAAATCCTGGACTATTACGATTAAAATATTACAAAAAAAGATTACTATTTATGACTCAACAAAACACTTTAAATAAGATTTGATGCAACATGGAAATCTTTATAAGAGAGAGACTGATGCCATTGTTTTTTTTTTTTTTTCAGAATGAGAAGGTTATAAACAGTGATCATCAATGAAAACAAATTATTTATATAATACATGTAATTCTTCTCTCTTAGACCAGAATTTTCCCAAATCAAAGTTTTGTACTACTACTACTACTACTACTTTGTAGTGTTATTTATAAAAAGTACATAATTAGTTGGCAACATAGGAAACATTTTCATTTGGAAGGTAACAGGTCCAAGGGTGTCGTATCTGATTACCCAATATAAGTTTAACATGATGTAATCTAGTAATAAAAGAAAAAAAAGTATGTTTAAATGACATTAAACTTGCAAAAACAGCTTTATATTTTGTTGCTTTTAATTTGCTATACATATTTTGGTATTTGTTTTTACATCTAAAGGATATTAATTTTTCTAGATTTCTCAAATACTTGAAAAAGGTAAATATTTGAATAATGCTATAGGGTATATTTGGAGGAAATATAACAGCTTAATATTCATCCAGGTCATTGTGGTCTTCAAAACAACCATACTTATTAGGAATATTATTGGATAAGGTATTAAACGGACAGTAAACCTTAAAAATAATGTTATATAATTCTGCACATAGTGCAGAATTATATAACATTATTTAGGTGCTATAGCCATAATCGCCTTTTTTACCTTTTTAATTTGTTAAAAATATGGCGCTTTTACAGACCCGCTCTCTGCTAACAAATTAAAAGGTAAAAAAGGCGTTTATGGCTATAGCACCTAAATAATGTTATATAATTCTGCACTATGTGCAGAATTATATAACATTATTTTTAAGGTTTACTGTCCCTTTAAAGCAACATCAATTTAGCCAGTGAGGTCATCATTGGGCCTTCTGAGTTGCTGGGTTCTGTGAGAGCTCTCCAATTTCTTCCTTAAAATGTTTAATAATTTTGGCACATTTAGACATTATAAATTAAAAGAATCATACTAAAACATATAGGGCTAGATTACATGGGGAGTGCAAAAATATAATTGTCTTCAGTAAGCATTTTAAAGTTAGGCAAAATAACCATACAAGAATTATAAATCACCACAGTGCTGATTATTAAAAAGGACAGTCTTGTCAAAATTAAAATTTCATGATTCAGATAGAGCATGCAATGTTAAACAACTTCCCAATTCACTTTTATCATCAGATTTGCTTTGTTCTTTTGGTATTCGTAGTTGAAAGCTAAACCTAGGTAAGTTTATCTGTTAATTTCTAAGCCCTTAAAGGCTGCCTCTTATCTCTAAGAATTTGACAGTTTTTTTTACAGTTAAAGGGCGTTAGTTCATGTGTGCATATAAATAACATTGTGCTCACTTCCGTAGAGTTATTTATGAGTCAGCACTAATTGACTAAATGCAATTCTGTCAAAAGAACTGAGATAAGGGGCAGTCTGCAGAGGCTTAGATAGAAGGTAAAAAGTATATTAATATAACAGTGTTGGTTATGCAAAACTGGGAAATGAGTAATAAAGGGATTATCTATATTTTTAAACAATAAAAATTCTTGAGTAGACTGTCCCTTTAAGCTTAACATACTGCCTATTGAAATCTGCTGAAGTTAACCCTACTCTCTCTGTTTTGCTGTCAGGTATGTCAGTTGAGTCCCTGTTGCAAAAGAAAAGATTTACTTGAAATAAGATGCAGTGTATCATAAAGTGATTCTACATATATAAAAATAACTTAAGTTTATTTATATAAACACATAGATAAACACATGAATAAGTGTTCGGATTGGCCAATTTGAAATATCAAATACATACAGAATGAAATCTTTAAAATGTGTGTAATAAAACACCTAAAGCAATAAGCAACTCTTTAAACTATACAGACGCTTAATTAGGTCACGGTGAATTGTAACCCAGGTGAATATTATATCTCAGTGCCGTTTTTTTCTAACACCCCACACCAGCCAACTTTAAAGCCCCAAAACTGCCTAGTGCAATAAATAAATAAAAAAAAAAAATAATAAAAAACTATAATGCCCTCTATTTTGAAGGCATTTGGGGCACTTTTAGAAAATGAACCAGAGATCTAATCTCTGGTCAATTTTCGGAGCGCTAATTGCTACTGCGAGCTTGCAGTAACAATAACCAACCACTTGTAAATTTGCCTGTTGGCGGGCGTGGGATAATTTAGTATTCCACTTGTAATCTAGCCCTTAGTATTTATATTTTTTACCAATCTCCATTAAGATCATTTTTAAGAGGATATTAGAATACTAAATAAAATATATTTTATTTTTTAGTTTTAACCTTTTTTTTTATTACAAGTTAATTTAAAAAAAAATTTTACAGGTAATTTTTATTTACCTGTTTATTTCTTTTTCCATTTATAATTTTTGATAGTAATTTACACAGATACTTGTTACTCACTGTTTTAAGTATGGTGGAAGTTATTTCTTCCCATCTACAGTGTTTTACACTCTGTGGTTCTTGTATGCGAGCAGACTGCTTGACTTTAGCGTACGGGCTGTTACAGAAGCCTATGTGGGACAAAGATGTTTCCCTTTTCTTGTGTAGCAACACCTTGTTATCTCCAAAGCTGGCTCAAGATATTGTGTTGTCTGGATCTGTGAATGAAATTACACCCCCCAGTATTATCATTACTAATTAACATATTAACCTACCTAAAGGCTGATGACATTACTAAGCCTGCTTACCTGCGTGCAACCAATGCTTATGCACAATAACAAAATAAGTGGGAAGGAAGTTAGGGAAGAGATGCACTTGTCCCACCTTGAATGTTGCCCCTGACCAGTTCTGGGTCCTTGTGCATGATGAGGTTATGCTGCTGGGAGCCTGTGACTTCCCCACAGAGGATAGTAGTGTTCTGGGTCTAACAGTAACTGACTAGGTCAATTGGTTGAGCCGGCCCTGGTTATCTCCTGTATACGAGCAGGCTGCTCGATTTCAGTGTTCGAGTGTGGGCTGGTATGGAAGTCAAAATGGGACAGAATATGTCCGTGTAGCAGACGTGTTTCAATGCTTGAAAAAGGCTGCACAGAGACAGCCGAAATGCGTTGCACTTCTGCTACACGGACATACCAGCCCACACTTGAATGCTGAAATCAAGCAGCCTGCTCATATACAGGAGATAACAAGGTGTTGCTACACAAGGCAATGGAAGATCTTTGTCCCACCTGGGCTTCTGTAACAGCCTGTACCTGACCACTAATTTCGAACAGTCTGCTCACATACAAGCACTACATATACCATCCACCACAGAGAGATGAAAACAGTGAGTAACAAGTTACTGTGTACTCTGAAGAACTCTCTCCTTATTCTTTGACCCATTTACAAAAGACTTGGATCTACAGTGACACGATCCTTGTTTATTAGGAACAGTTTTCATTTATATCACCTCAGAAATTTTGTGCAATAATTCTAGGATACAATATTCACCCAGGTGACAATTCACTGTGACCTAATTAAGCCTCTGTACAGTGTAAGGAGTTGCTTATTGTTTTAGGCATTTTGTTACACACATTTTAAATATTTTATTCTGTATACTGTATATCTGATATTTCAGATTGGCCAATCCTAACACTTATCCATGTGTTTATTTATGGGTTCATATAAATAAACTATTATTTTATTTACTTACGGCTAGATTACGAGTTTGGCGTTAGCCTTAAAAAGCAGCGTTAAGGGGTCTGAATGCTGCTTTTTAATGCCCGCTGGTATTATGAGTCTGGCAGGTACAGGTGTACCACTCACTTTTCTTCTGCGACTTTTCCATACCGCAAATGCCCTTACCTCAATTGTGTATCCTATCTTTTTAATGGGATTTTCCTAATGCTGGTATTACAAGTCTTGGAAGAAGTGAGCGGTACAGCCTCTACCTCCAAGTCTCCTACCGCATATAACAGTCAGTAGTTAAGAGTTTTATGGGCTAATGCCGGAACATAAAGCTCTTAACTAAAGTGCTAAAAAGTACACTAACACCCATAAACTACCTATTAACCCCTAAACCGAGGCCCCCCCACATCGCAAACACTATAATAAAATTATTTATCCCCTAATCTGCCGACCGGACATCGCCGCCACCTACATTATACCTATGAACCCCTAATCTGCTGCCCCTAACATTGCCGACACCTACATTATATTTATTAACCCCTAATTTGCCTCCCCCAACGTCGCCGCCACCTAACTACAATTATTAACCCCTAATCTGCCGACCGGACATCACCGCCACTATAATAAATGTATTAACCCCTAAACCGCTGTACTCCCGCCTCACAAACACTATAAAATTTGTTATTAACCCCTAATCTGCCGTCCCTAACATCGCCGCCACCTACCTACAATTATTAACACCTAATCTGCCACCCCCAACGTCGCCGCTACTATATTAAATGTATTAACCCCTAAACCTAAGTCTAACCCTAACCCTAACACCCCCCTAACTTAAATCTATTTTTAATAAATCTAAATAAAATTACTATAATTAAATAAATTATTCCTATTTAAAACTAAATACTTACCTATAAAATAAACCCTAATATAGCTACAATATAACTAATTGTTACATTGTAGCTATTTTAGGATTTATTTTTATTTTACAGGCAACTTTGTATTTATTTTAACTAGGCACAATAGTTATTAAATAGTTATTAACTATTTAATAACTACCTAGCTATAATCAATACAAAAGTACCTGTAAAATAAACCCTAACCTAAGTTACAATTACACCTAACACTACTCTATAATTAAATTAATTACCTAAACTACCTACAATTAAATACAATTAAATTAAATAAACTAAATTACGGAAAAAAACAAACACTAAATTACAGAAAATAAAAAAGAAATTACAATATTTTAAACTAATTACACTAAATCTAATCCCCCTAATAAAATAAAAAAGCCCCCCAAAATAATAAAATTCCCTATCCTACACTAAATTACAAATAGCCCTTAAAAGGGCCTTTTGCGGGGCATTGCGCCAAAGTAATCAGCTCTTTTACCAGCCTTTAAAAGGGCTTTTTGCGAGGCATTGCCCCAAAGTAATCAGCTCTTTTACCTGTAAAAAAAAGAAATACAATACCCCTCCCAACATTACAACCCACTACCCACACACCCCTACTCTAAAACCCACCCGATCCCCCCTTAAAAAACCCTAACACTACCCCATTGAAGATCACCCTACCTGAGCCGTCTTCACCCAGCCGGGCACCAGTGGTCATCCGATGGGGCAGAAGAGGACATCCGGAGGAACGGCTCCATCTTGAAGACCTCCAGCGCGGAACATCCTTCTACACCGATGACTACCCGACGAATGGCTGGTTCTTTAAATGATGTCATCCAAGATGGCGTCCCTCAAATTCCGATTGGCTAATAGGATTCTATCAGCCAATCGGAATTAAGGTAGGAAAAATCCGATTGGTTGATTTAATCAGCCAATTGGATTGAAGTTCAATCCGATTGGCTGATTGGATCAGCCAATAGAATTGACCTTGCATTCTATTGGCTTATCCAATCAGCCAATCGGTGATCTTCTATGGGGTAGGGTTTATTTTACAGGTACTTTTGTATTTATTTTAGCTAGGTAGTTATTAAATAGTTAATAACTATTTAATGACTATTGTGCCTAATTAAAATAAATACAAACTTGCCTATAAAATAAAAATAAATCCTAAAATAGCTACAATGTAACTATTAGTTATATTGTAGCTATATTAGGGTTTATTTTATCGGTAAGTATTTAGTTTTAAATAGGAATAATTTATTTAATTATAGTAATTTTATTTAGATTTATTAAAATAGATTTAAGTTAGGGGGGGGGGCGGAGCCTGGCCGTGCAGGGAAATGGCTGCTTGAACCGTGGCTCCTAAGCCCCACATCTAAACCAAGTAGCATTAGGGTTATAAAATGCCCAATATTTGAATTCTAAACAGGTTACTTGACAGCCCGTGGGGTTTGACCCATGTTTGAGTCCAAAGAACCAGCAGATCGCTGACCTAGCGACCCTCACAGAGAGCTGACTGGAGCAACCGCACCTTAATGGTAAATTGTGCCGCGACACAAAAGAAGAATAAAAGACAGAGCTTGGCACTTACCCGGAGCCGCGATAACAAGCCCCATCTTACCTTGCCCAGGGGCTGGGGGTGCGGTGCTCGCGGGGATAGCTGAAGAATAAGAGAGGTCACGTCTGAGAGGCGGCACTTGTGGGCCGCACATGAAAGAGAACAATAGCGCCTAACACAGAATAATAAGAAGGATCGATCCGGTGAGTGCATTTATAAATAACGAGTGCATGTATTTTAACCCCGATGTAATCATACACATACCGGGGAGAGACTTACAGCGGGGGCTGAATGGTACAGTTTTCTGGCGGTAAAATATAATCGACCAGTTCCTCACTTGCTTAATCAATAACTGCAGGGACTGTGGCACAATTTGTATTTGGCAGTGGAGGATTGGGCTGATTAAAACTGCTGCAGCTACAGCACAAATCTAAATAGAGCAGCAACTAGGCCTCACACTGCTATATTACAACTTCAATAACTGCGACACAGTTGCAGCAGCATGGCAGCTGCATCCTAAACAGCGTGCACTCATTTCTGACAACAGCCTAGAAAATACCTGAGACCCACGCAACTTTAATTTAGTGTTGGAGTGAGGGAACACAAGCATATATAGCCTACTGGGTCAGGGCCACAATCAGAGTAACTGGCTGCATATTACTAAGAGGCCAACGTATATTTACTAGGACCACTGCAGGATACTGGGCTTTGCAGCTTTTGTTGTTGGTCGACATGTCCAGTAAGAGACTTAACAGAAGCGACAAGGGAAGTAAGACTACAAGCTTAACTAACTTTTTGAAAATGCCGACTTTACTTGCAGAAAAAGAAAGCCCTGAGCAGTCAGGCCCCTCAGCGCTGAACCCTACTGAGAGACATACGTTAGATACACCACCGCAGGGGCCCTTGACCAGGGAGGACTTAAACACAATTTCCTCTAAAGCTGATATTAACGCAGTGCTGACAGAAATGAGGTCACTATTTGGTGATTTGAAGAAAGACCTGAATAGTGTTAACCAGCAAGTGCAAACGCTCAAAAATAAACACGAGGTACTACAGAAACAAGTGGATACAAACTCACAACATATTCATACCCATGAGGGGGACATACAATTCCTGTTGTCCAGGGTTGAAGACCTGGACAACAGAGGTAGGCGCAACAACATGAGGATAAGAGGAGTGCCCGAAACAGTAAACAACAATGCTATAGAAGGGTACCTCCAGGATTTATTCAGGACTATAAAAGGAACATCAAGCTCTCCTGAGGTGCCCCTGGAAAGGGCGCATAGAGCATTACGACCAAGACCTTCTTCTAAGGCTCCCCCGCGGGACATTATAGTCAAGTTTATGAGCTATAAGGACAAAGAGCACATCTCGCAGAAAGCAAGGGCACTAAGGACAGTGACTCATGCGGGCATCCAGATCCAAATCTTCTCGGATTTGAGCCAGATAACCCTCCAGAAGTGAAGAGACCTCAAGTTCATCACCAGTGAATTGCAGAAACATGGCATACAATACAAATGGGGGTTCCCCGTGAGCATTGTGGCAACTAGAAATGGGAAGCAAGCCACATACAAGGTGCCAGCTGACTTGCCGGAATTCTGTAAAATACTTGACCTGGACATTGCACCTCCAGATCAGGAGTCAACACCCCAGGATATATAAGGCGCAAGGAGTGGTAACTATGCATGTAATGTATTAGCACACATGGTGGACTTTGTTTTGTTTTTTTTAATGAAAATGTTACTACTTGTCTAATCATATTGCCCCATAGGGTGTCATGGTTCTCCTATAATATGTAAGATCACTCCACTGGACCTCTGTTAGATGCGGGTGGGCACAGTGGACCTCCCCCTAGTGAGTTAGCACTTTAGTAAGGGGAATAGATCAACTAATTTAACTGACACAGTACGGTTCTTATAGAGGGAGATAAGATCTGCTTCATTGCGGACAAGTCTGGACTGGAGCCAACCCTCACAGTTGAGACCATATAGAGGCCCTAAATCCCAGCACAACAATAGCTCTGATTAAATATCCATACGAATAGCTGAATGTTTAGCGCTTCAGAGCATACACATGTACTACACACTGTAGATCTGTATACTGGTAAATAGAGCATTATTACACTGTAGTATTTTGAAAGGTAACAACATGAGGGCCCACTCATTCACACCGACTCTGAAAAGTCAGAGACCCTATTTAGTACTTCAATACCCCTCCTGCAGCAGAATGTAAAGCTTGATTAACCCGGTGCATCTTACAAGCAGGTTTGAAGAGGCTCCCAATGGGGGCGGCGATGCATTAGACTTTACCATGGGGACACCACCAATTGTGAACTACCTGTATTATTTAAATTGTCTCTTGTAGCATTAAGGCGTAACTCAACCTAGTATTGTCACAAAGAGGAATAAAGTGATCAGATTGTACCCGCTAGTACGGACTTGTTCCCGTCAGAGTACTTGAACATTGAGATTTAATATCTGTTAATGAAAGTTAATGTTAAGGTTCATGTTATATTATGTTGTTGCCAAAGTTTACATGTTGCGGATTTGTTAGAGACTGTTTTTATTTGGACCCATACTATTGCCTGGACACTAAAGCCAAAACAAATGAATATCACATCACAATGACCCTCCTGGTCTACACATAGTTGGGCATCCCTGGCCCTTAGTTTACCACACTTTTCTCTGTCAAGTGGTTTGGATGTGGGGATACTGACTCCACACCTGTTTACCTGACAATCCTCTATACCTTTAATTCACCTGTCAGGTAAAGTTACCCAGTTAAGGGTACTTCTATTTCTTTTCTTCCCTTCTTCATCTAGAGGGACTCCTAAAAACATCTAGACATCTATTCTTCGTATATCTTTCTTTCTTTGTCTCCCTCTTCTCCCCCTCTTTCTTTTCTTCTCTTTTTTTTTTTTTTTCTCTTCCCCTTTTCCCTAACCCCCTTACACTATGCCTCTGCACATGACGCATAACCTGTCATTTATGACATTAAACACAAAAGGACTGAATACGCCAGAAAAACGGTCACATCTGATAAGGGATGCTACTAGGTTAAAGTGCAAAGTCATATTTGTGCAAGAAACGCACTTTAAACGGGGAAAGGAACCGAAATGGCACTGTTCTAAGTTTCCCACCACTTATTTTGCCTCCTGTAATCAGAAAAAGAATGGAGTAGGGATAATGATTAAACGAAATGCCCCGTGGTGTACTATCCACGCAGAATGGGACCCAGAGGGTAGGTTTTTAATATTAATTGGCAAACTATACAACAAGATAGTCACCTTAGTAAATGTATACTCACCAAACCAACACCAGAACAAATTCCTAACAACCCTAACGAATAAAATTTTAGAACTGAGTAAGGGGGCACTAGTAATTGCGGGGGACTTTAATATACCACTGGATCCCCTATTGGATACATTGAGGGCTGCTGCCTCTGTTTCTAAGAGGGTGATCAAACAATGCAACAGTAGACTAGAGGAGTTGGCGGTGCATGACGTTTGGCGCACCCTACACCCAATTAAGCGAGACTACACATTCTTCTCCCACCCACACAATCTTTTCACTCGGATAGATTACATATTTACTGATCAATCCACACTAGCATATGTCACTGATACACGGATTCATGCGATGACATGGTCAGATCATGCTCCGGTGATTTGTAGAATGAACTGGCCCAAGATACCCACACAGCCGTTTTTATGGTGGTTTGATGATTTTATGCTCAACAATCAGGTCATTAAAACACAAATTGAAGGTACCCTTCAGGAGTATTTTCGACATAATAACACTTCGGAGTTACAATCTCACACCATCTGGGAGGCACACAAGTGTGTCCTCAGAGGTGAACTCATGAAGCAAAAATCCAAGTTAGCTAAACAAACTAGACTGAATTACACATCTCTACTGACCAAGATTCAAGACTTAGAAAAACGCCATAAAAGACTTCCAACTGACAACTCCCTCAAATCAGACCTTTTACAAGCTAGAGAGGAATTGCAAAACATACACTCCTTGGAACATCAGAGGACTGCACTAAAACTCCAACAAAAATATTATGAATATGGCGATAAACCAGGGAAGCTCCTGGCAAGAGCCCTAAAGAGACAACATCTAAAAACACATATACACACTATCACGGATGCGGGGGGTAGGACCTGTTCAGATAGCCCTGCTATCGCTGAGGCACTTAGATCATACTACCACAAATTATATAATATACAAGGGGCAGATGAGGACACAGTAGGAGATAGCAACGATATACGCTCACAAGCGATTAGTACATATCTTGACTCAATCACGTTGCCCTCCCTCACACAAGAGGAATCAGAGGAGCTGGAGTCCCCTATAACTACGGAAGAGGTAGCTAAGGCTATTGATAACTTGCCAATAGGTAAAACCCCTGGCCCAGATGGGTTCAGTGCTAAATATTATAAACTGTTCAAACATACTCTTACGCCCCAGCTGACGACCTTATTTAATGAAATAGGCACAACACAGGAATTTCCCCCATCCATGCTCCTGGCCCATGTCACAACTATTCCTAAGCCAGGGAAACCGGCAAACCGCCCTGAGAACTTTAGACCTATCTCGCTGCTTAACGTGGACTTAAAAATATTTGCCAAAGTGCTTTCCACGCGGCTGAATAAATATCTACCAAAATTGGTGTCCCCAGACCAGGTTGGCTTTGTCCCTGGCCGGGAGGCTAGGGATAATACCATAAAAGCGACCCTCCTAGTGAATTATGCCCAATGCGAAAACATACCATCCATTCTGGTCTCGACAGATGCCGAAAAGGCCTTCGACAGGGTGAATTGGTCCTTCCTTAGGGCCACCCTGTCGAAGATGAACTTTGGAACCCATTTTATGGAAAAAATATTCTCCCTTTACACAACACCCACAGCACAAATCAAAATAAATAACATACTGTCAGAACCCTTTGACATTAGTAACGGTACTAGGCAGGGTTGTCCGTTGTCACCCCTCCTGTTCGCCCTATCAATAGAGGTACTGGCACAGAAGATTAGGGAAAACAATAAGATATCTGGAATACGGATAGGTAAGAAGGACCATAAATTATCATTATATGCAGATGATGTGTTGTTGTCGTTATCCAACCCGTTGGTTTCGCTTCCAGAGTCCTTAAAGGAATTTGAGGCTTATGGCAGGGTTTCCAACTTCCATTTGAATCAAAATAAATCAGAAATATTAAATATAAACCTCCCGCAAGAGGGTGGCGGTAGACCGCGGGTAGCGAGAAACACATTATACCGGGTAAAGGAGAAGGGAGGGTTAGGAGTACCCAATTTACTTTTATACAGGAGAGCAATTAACTTACAGCATCAGGTAGAATGGAGCATTAATCACGAACAAAAAACTTGGGTGCAGATAGGAAAGGAGATATTAGGGGTTGACAATGTGGGCTCCTTGAGTTGGATCTCTCCGAAGGTAAGGCCCAGAACAGTTAAATCTTACACACTCATAAAAGAATTCTTTGCACAGTGGGACAAGACCTTGATAGAGTTCCCTCACATATCCACGAACCCCTCCCCATTGACTCCATATATACATAACCCGGACATCCCCTTCACACTTTCACAAAACCTCAAACTAAATAAGGGGCAATTGGATCAAACTATATTTCATAGGTTACTCTCGAATAAAAGACTTAAGGGATGGAGTGAACTTGTGGACTCTGGTTTAGGAGTTTCTTGGTACTTCCATATGCAACTCCAGCATTATCTAGAGTTGTACAAACATACGGAACTCCTGACCAGGAACTTAACACTACTCGAAACACTAAGTCTGCTCCCTAGAAACCCAGGACATTTAACATCTATAATGTACCGAGCACTTCTCTCATATGATGGATCCCCCCTACCGTCCTTTGCTGATCAGTGGAGTAAGGAGCTGGTCTCCTGCTTCACGGACAGCGAATGGCAAAAGATTTTTATTAACCATACAAAGGCATCTGTCTCTGCTAGAACGCTTGAATCAAATTACAAATACCTGTCTCGGTGGTATCTTACTCCCGTTAGGCTACAAAGGATTTACAATCAGACTGACAGTAGATGTTGGAGGGGGTGCGGGGAACAGGGGACTCTCTCTCATATATGGTGGTCATGTTCATGTATCCAGGCCTTCTGGGACAACATCCTAGACACAATAGATAGCAGTTTAAATATCACGTTAAACAGAGGCCCCAATTTATTGCTATTTCATGGTCTCCCCAAAATCCCTGACAAGCCAAAGAAGCAACTCTTGTTTATAATGCTAAACAGTGCTAAGGCTCTAATCCCTAAGAATTGGAAAATGGTGAAGGTACCCTCCCTCTCTGACTGGAAAAAAATCTGTAAGCAGGGCCCTGCAATTAGAACGATTTAGATATTGGAGAGCTGACAGAATTGAAATACATGAGTACATGCTTGAATTATGGAAACCCGTGAATAACTGAGCGAATGGCCAAATGAAACATGACATAGGCTCTCATACTCCCTCTTCCCTCCCCTTTTTTTTTTTTTTTCCCCTCTCTTTTCATTCTCTTCCCTCACTTCATCTTCTCTTTCCTTTTAACTTTCTCCAGAACTCTATATTACCTTACTGCAGGTAATAAAACATACCACTTGGTGTACGTTACAACACCACAAGCATATGCACAATCAGTTATTGTTATAGTTATTTTGTTATGGAGAAGACTTGGAAAATTGTACTGACATCATGCTAACACCATGTGTACTTTTCTTTCTCTCCTTATTCTGCTGTACGAACGGTGGAAGGCTCAAATTGTAACTAGAGCCGAGTCTGTAACATATACTAAGCTTTAATAAAGACTTTAAAATTGAAAAAAAAAAAAAAAAAAAAAAGATTTAAGTTAGGGGGGTGTTAGGGTTAGGGTTAGACTTAGGTTTAGGGGTTAATACATTTAATATAGTAGTGGCGACATTGGGGGCGGCAGATTAGGGGTTAATAATTGTAGGTAGGTGGCGGCGATGTTAGGGACGTCAAATTAGGGGTCAATAACAAATTTTATAGTGTTTGCGAGGCGGGAGTGCGGCAGTTTAGGGGTTAATACATTTATTATAGTGGCGGCGATGTCCGGTCGGCAGATTAGGGGTTAATAATTGTAGTTAGGTGGTGGCGACGTTGGGGGCGGCAGATTAGAGGTTAATAACTATAATGTATGTGTCGGCGATGTTAGGGGCAGCAGATTAGGGGTTCATAGGTATAATGTAGGTGGCGGCGTTGTCCGGAGCGGCAGATTAGGGGTTAATAATGTAATGCAGGTGGCGAGGATGTCGGGGGTGGCAGATTAGGGGTTTATAAGTGTAAGGTTAGGGGTGTTTAGACTCGGGGTTCATGTTAGGGTGTTAGGTGTAGACTTAGAAAGTATTTTCCCATAGGAAACAATGGGGCTGCGTTAGGAGCTGAACGCTGCTTTTTTTGCAGGTGTTAGGTTTTTTTTCCAGCCGTCTCAGCCCCATTGTTTCCTATGGGGAGATCGTGCATGAGCACGTTTTAGCCAGCTTACCGCTACCGTAAGCAACGCTAGTATTACACTGAAAAGTGGCGCTAAATTTGCTCAATGCTCACTTTTCTGAGGCTAACGCAGCCATTCAGAAAACTTGTAATACCAGCATTGTTTAAATGGAGCGCTGGAAACGCGAGTTCACATTTGCATTGCTGAGAAGCATTGCACTCACGAGTGCGCACTTCCATAGGCTCAAATGGATAAACACATATTAACACAAATATATATAAAAATAAGCATATACGTATATATTTACTGGTAAAACATATAGTTCCCTTAGACCGCAATGTAAAGGCATTTTTTAGTGCCGTTTTTTTTCTAACACTGCACACCAGCCAACTTTAAAGCCCCAAAACTGCCTAGTGCAATAAATAAATAAAAAAAAAATAATAAAAAACTATAATGCCCTTTATTTTGAGGGCATTTGGGGCACTTTTAGAAAATGAACCAGAGATCTAATCTCTGGTCAATTTTCGGAGCGCTGATTGCAACTGCGAGCTTGCAGTAACAATAACCAGCCACTTGTAAATTTGCCTGTTGGCGGGCACGGGATAATTTAGTATTCCACTTGCAATCTAGCCCTTAGTATTATTATTTTTTATCAATCTCCATTAAGATAATTTTAAGAGGATATTAGAATACTAAATAAAATATATTTTATTTTTTAGTTTTAACCTTTATTTTTATTACAACTTAATTTAAAGATTTTTTTTACAGGTAATTCTTACTTACCTGCTTATTTCTTTTTCCATTTACAATTTTTGATAGTAATTTACACATTAATACGTCCTTTTGAATTTAAAGTTCTCAATAGATATATTTTATGGAAAATGTTTAGTTGGATTCAACAACTGTTAAAGTTAATACTTGAGTTGCGATCAACATTAAAGGCCTGATATGCAAAACCTCGCTGGCATGGAAAGAAATCACGCAAAAT